>NC_058417.1:33455471-33544519 GCF_002201575.2 Neomonachus schauinslandi | reverse complement strand
AGACACAGCAAGAGAGGGAACACAAGCAGGGGGAGTGGGAGAGGGAGAAGCCGACTCCCAGCTGAGCAGGGAGCCCGATGCGGGGCTCGATCCCAGGACCCTGGGATTCTGACCTGAGCCGAAGGCAGACGCTTAACGACTGAGCCACCCAGGCACCCGTGCAAATACTTTTTAAAGCAGGACAAGTGATTGTGCTGTTTCCTGCAAAATTGTTACAGGAAGTGATGTTATGTATTTGGGGATTTAGGAAAATAAATTGGAAGCTGTGTCCCTCTGCCTGTTTTTGCTACAAAATTAGCAGGAATAAAAAGGAGACTACTGATACTCATTTTAGCCCGGAGAAGAGAGGGCTTGAAGGGGGTGGAGGAGGACGACTTGAACTTCTTTAATCATCCTCAGAGATCTGAAGGAGATGAGAAATATGGCATGTTTTCCATGGCCCAAAAGGTCAATCAAGGGCTGATAGGAGAAAAAGAATACTTGCTGCTTGAGATAAACAGAAATCTGAGAAAAGTGAGAAATATCCAGAGGCTGATTGGCTGGAGAAGCAGAGGGTTCCCCCCATCAGATGAGGTGACTAATCAAAGCTGGTGGCTGCTAGGTTAAAACAGAGGGGCTTTGAGCAGCGATGGAGGGACTTGTGAAAGTTCTCTTCAAACCCAAGGTTATTTCATCCTCTGGGTTTGGTCTAAGTTTTCTAGATTGACAGGTTAAAATTGCAAAGGTGGAAAAATAAGGAGGATATGAGAGAGAGAAAAAGTTGAACAGATGCAAAGTATAAGGTTAGAAAGGCATCAGTAAAATCTACACCTGTGAAAAAACTTCCTTTTTACTCCTATTATATTTTAAACCCGCTGAGTTGGAAAAATGAGAAAAAGGTCAGAATAGGTGGGTTTTTTTTTTTTTTAAATGAGATGATTTGGGTCAATTTTCTATATACCAACTTTACATGTTTCAAAGGCAACTCTTGGAAGAGCAAAGAGAACATAATAAAAAATTCATGGAAAAAAAAAGTTGCAATCAATGTAGAATAAGCCTTTGAAAATTAGCTAATTAATCTGGCTTTGCTTTGTTTCCTCATATCCGGGGACTTGATTTACATAAAAGAAGTCTAATGTGAACGATGAATGCACACACAGAAAATAAGAGTTGAATAAAAGATTACTTATGTGTATGACCAGACACTTCAAACACTCATAGTGAATGATGAATCACTGAAGACTACATCTAAAAAGAACTCCAGAACCATGACTTTCTTAAAACAAACCATAATGAATTCCACAAGGCTGGAAAGGGTCCGAAACAGAACTGCAAGGCTTCATGTACGGTCCGCCATGTACAACAGTTACCCTCTTGCTATTGACATGATTTCTTCCTTAATTCTCTCATAGACAGAGCCAGCATCGAGGAGTGGACAACACACTGAGGTAAATTTCAACCCCTTGGAGAAATTTTCATAGGATCTGATCTGTATGAAGGAGGTATCACGTACAGGAAAGGGAGTCAGGCTGAGGTTGGAAGACTATCCGAATCTAGAATCAGATGGGGATTCTTGCACTAAGATTTTTAGGTTCTTTAGCAACTAGTGCAGTGAGCAAGAACATGGTACAATAGATATTTACAACTCCATTCATTCAGATAGGAGAGATTTTAGACAAAACCAGTGCTTAAGAGGACTCCATTTTTTTTGGCCTCAACCCTAACACCATCCCCACCTCTGTGCTGTTACACTCCAGAAGAGACCCAATGTCTTATACTGAAATATCATACAACAAAATACCACAGACTGGATGACTTAAACAATATAAGTTTATTTTCCTACAGTTTTGGAGGCTGGAAGTCTGAGATCAGGGTGCTAGCCTGGTCGGTATCTGATGAGGTTCTTTCTCCCTGTGCTCGCGTGCCCTTTCCTCAGCTCACATGTATGGAGGAGTGGGGGGCAAGCTCTCTGGTGTCTCTTCTAATGTAAGAGTAACATAACGTAACAATGTAATTAATGGTAAGGCACTAATCTGAATATGAGGGCTCTACCCTCCTACCTCATCTAATCCTAATTACCACCCAAACATGCCACCTCCAAATACCATCTCACTGGGACTTAGAGCCTCAGCATACAAAAAAAATTTTTTTTGGGGGGGGGAGGGCATAAACACTCATTCCATAATAGAAACCGAAGTGTGAAGCAAAGTATGCCGACTTACTAGTGGTGTGACTTTGGCCAAATTGTATAGCTAAATCTCAGTTGCTTTCACTGGAAAACAGAAACTCCAACTACCCTTTCCTGACAAAGGTGTTGTGGAGATTAAATGAGTCAATAAACACAAAACATATTTCACATAAAAATAGTGCAAGAGATTTTAGTTGTTATTACTGTTGTTGTTATTATTAGTATTATCATTAATTCAAATGGTACGAAGATGATTCTGAAAGCTGTTCCAAATGGTGCTCTCTGTTCTGGCCTTGCTTTGCTAATTACTATTTGGGCTTAAATTCAGCTCATTCTGTGCAGAAGGCCACCTCGGATTATCCCCCACTGAATTAGATGGCACCTACCTTGCTCTCCCACAACCAAGCCTACATTTGTGAGCAAACAGCTTTCTCATTGCCTTGTGAATGCGATTTTGGTCTTCATCATACTAGTGAGACTCTGAGCTACTTGACGGACTATCCAGAGTTAGCCAAACTTCAGGGTTAAGGGCACAGTGTTTCACAGGACTGCTGTCACTTTGGATACCAGCCACAAGTTCAAGGTCCCCATGAGCCACCCTCACTTCTGACTAGCTGGCTATAAATTCAGGGGTTTCCAAAGACTCTTTCAGGCTTGAGAATTCACTAGGACAACTCACAGAACTCAGGAAAACACTATATTTATGATTAGAATACAAATCAGAAACCAACCAAAGAAGAGACACATAGGGTAAAGTCTGGGAGGGCTCCATATGAGAAGCCCCCGTCATCCTCAGGGAGGCATCACCCTCATGGCACATCCGTGTGAGATAATACACAGAGTACAGCCAAACACGAACGCTCATCTGAACTTTGGTGCCCCGAGTTTTCATTGAGGCTTCATTATACCTGCATGATTGATTGAATCATTGGCTACATGACTGAACTCAATCTCCAGCCCTTCTTCCCTTCCCAGGGTTGGGCTGATATCAAGTGGATCAAAGCCAATCACTCAGCCATGCTGAGTCTCTGCATTAGCATAAACTATCAGGTGCATGTGTGTGGTCGAAGGGGTCCACTATGAATAACAAAGACACTCCTATCACTTAGGAACTTCCAAGGGTTTAGTGCTTACCTCCCAGGACCTTGGGACAAAGGTCAGCCAAATTCTTTATGACACAGGGATAGAGATTATGCCTCCTGAATGGTTAGTAGAGTACATGGTATAGGGGATTAGTAAATATTTGCTGAATAAATAACAGAATGAGAAACAAAAGTCAAAACAAGGTTACTGTTTTAACCCCACAGAAAGAAAGAGTTGGACAATGACTTTTATTGGAGGTGGGGGTAGATTTATTTCTGGCATTTGAAGGCCTCACATCCCTTATTCCATTTCCTCTTTTACTTTCTCCTATTTTCACTGAGTTCTTCTCACTATCACTGTTACTTACTACTGTGAAACAGACTTTGAGTTCCTCCTTAAAACTCTGCCTTTGCGTATTTACCCCAAAGATACAAAAGTAGGGATCCAAAAGGGTACGTGCACCCTGATGTTTATAGCAGCAATGTCCACAATAGCCAAACTGTGGAAAAAGCCAAGATGTCCATCGACAGATGAATGGATAAAGAAGATGTGGTTTATGTATACAATGGAATATTATGCAGCCATCAAAAGGAATGAGATCTTGCCATTTGCAACGACGTGGATGGAACTGGAGGGTATTATGCTGAGCGAAATAAGTCAATCAGAGAAAGACATGTATCATATGATCTCACTGATATGAGGAATTCTTAATCTCAGGAAACAAACTGAGGGTTGCTAGAGTGGGGGGCTGGTGGGAGGGATGCAGTGGCTGGGTGATAGACACTGGGGAGGGTATGTGCTATGGTGAGCGCTGTGAATTGTGCAAGACTGTTGAATCTCAGATCTGTACCTCTGAAACAAATAATACAATATATGTTAAGAAAAAGAAGAGGATAGCAGGAGGGGAAGAATGAAGGGGGGAAATCAGAGGGGGAGATGAACCATGAGAGATGATGGACTCTGAAAAACAAACTGAGGGTTCTAGAGGGGAGGGGGGTTGGGAGGATGGGTTAGCCTCGTGATGGGTATTGAGGAGGGCACATTCTGCATGGAGCACTGGGTGTTATGCACAAACAATGAATCATGGAACACTACATCTAAAACTAATGATGTAATGTATGGGGATTAACATAACAATAAAAAAACAAAAAAAACTCTGCTTTTGCGTTTCACACCTTTTCAATGGGATTTGCAGTGCTCAGAGCTGAGGAAGTGAGACAGAAAACACTGCGTAAGAAAATCAGATTCCTCTCCCAGTGGCCGAGGTACCTTGATGCATGACAGCATTTCAATCCTGGTGCTCACTCCTCTCTGCATTATATTAATGTCACTCCACTTGCCACTCCATTACTTATTATTAGTTAAATCAGTAAGCAACCTGTAGGTTTGCTGCTTAGTGCCTGTCAAACTGAGGCACTCGGGGCGAGCTGTTAACGCAAAGTGGTATTTCAGGTGACAAGGGGCACACTGGTGGGGCGCCTGGGTGGCTCAGTTGGTTAAGCATCTGCCTTCAGCTCAGGTCATGATCCCAGGGCCCTGGGATCGAGCCCTGCATTGGGCTCCTTGCTGCGTGGGGAGCCTGCTTCTCTCTCTCCCTCTGCCCCTTCCCCTGCTTGTTCTTGTGCTCTCTCTCTGTCAGGTAAATAAATAAAATCTTTTAAGAAAAGGGGGCACATTGGCTCCTGAGAGAGGTGTGGGGTGGGCAGTTTGGCTCAACAAACAATTATTGAGTGCCTATTATTGTGTCAGATGTTATAAGAAGGCACAGTTTCTTGCCTCAAGGAACCTAATGCCTAGGGGACAATGGAGATGGGGGACAGGCAGAATGGATTTTTCCCTCTTTGGTTCTTTCTACCCAGTAGAAATTACTCAGGGTCCCTAAGTCACCTTCTGAGGTGTGACTGGTGAATTCAAGATCCTAGTTCTTCCCCCTGCAGTCTGGCACTCCTCTTTTGCCTCTCTGCTTTATTTTTCTCCACCTGGCATCCTATATATTTGCTGCCTTGCCTCCTCCCACTAGAATGTAAGCTCCATGAAGGCAAGGGTTTTCATCTATTTTTACTCATGGCAATACTCCAATTGTGAAATCTATGCTGGGAACATAGTAGCTGTTCAATATCAATTTGTTGAATGAGTCTACAGGAAATTTTTTTCCTTGAAAAGCTCTCAAAGCCAGACACCACACTATGTACTTTGTACATGTTGTCTCATTTAATTCTTAATGAGGAGAGGGCTAGTCAAAGAGCTGGCCTCTGGTCCCACGCCTCAACAGTGACAGCACTGAGCTTTAAGACCGATAACTGTGGAACTCCCTGGCCCATGTTCTTCCCATCTATGATGTCGTTAGGCTATCTTTCTACCCAGTCCTGGTGAATGCCAAAAATGGTCAAGACTGCCAGCTCTGCCAGAAGAAGCTGGACAAATCTGCACCCAAGAAACCACACTGGTCTGTAAGGTTGGGACCGTGCCCCACTTTGCACATTCTCTGTCATGTCCTGCTAGTTCTTGACAGCTCCAGTAAACCCACTGCAACAGTTCTTAATCCTAATCTGACTCCTCCTGATGAAAGGCCCCTTAACTCCCCCTGTTCTGTCTCCAGATCTGAGCCAGTGAAGCCCCAATGAGGCACTAAGTTAAGAACCATCCCTCTAGCAGGGAGAAAGCTCTGAAATTTGTATGCTTTCTCCATGCCTTGCTTCAAGGTAGACTGGAGCTCATGGAACAGCCTCTCCATGGAACTGTCCTCCCTCCTCTTCCCTCCTCCTCCCTCCTCCCTTGTGGTTATTCCCCCTGGCAGCTGGTTTTACTCTAGTTCTTTCCAGTGGCATCCTCATCTGACTCTTGTCAATCTTTCCTCAAGATTGGCCCATACTTCCAGCATATCCCCAGCCACTGGGTTTTTCTGGAAAAACCAACTAAGAGATGCTAAGACCTCTCCTTCCTAAGAGTTCTTGCTCCTTCTGTACCCTGAAAATCACTGCCTCTAAAATTGAGACTACTGCCCATTTCAGTAAGAAATGAGGCCACATGTCAATAGAATATAGGTAACTAGACATTTATAGCACTGGGCAGTGATGCAGAATTGATTAGCAAGTGTAATTGCAGTAAGTAAGATGCTCGCTGCTCCTGGTAATGATGACTCGTGGCATATTGAGAGAAAAAAGCATGATTTGCAAGGAAATGAGATTCCCAATATTAAGACTGGGTCTAAAAGCACCCAAATAGAATTGGAAATAACCTAACTATTGAATAAGACTGTAGAGTGTAATGGTGAAGAGCATGGGCTTTACAAGGAGACAGTTCTGACTTCAAAGATCAATTTTAACATGTATTTGTTTTTTTGACAGGCAGCAAGTTCTTTAAACTCTCCAGGTCTCTGTCACCCCTACAAGGAAATGGGAATGCTAATAATGTTTACTTCTCTAGGTGATTGTAAGGATTAAAAGAGAAAATGCAAGTATAGCAAAGTCTGTGTCTCTCACACAGCAAATGCTCAACAAGTAAAAAAGAAAGTAAGGGAGAAAAAAACCTATCTACGATGTTTTATTACTTCACCAGAAACTCCAGATACTGGGAAGCCACCACCCAGTGATCTACTGAAGCTAAGTCAGCCTACGGACAAGATGCAGTTTTGTAATTGAGTAGCTTCAGACCTAGAGGCAACTGACAATCTCTGGTCCCTCAGGACAGGATCTGAGGTTCTGCCTTGTGAACCCAAGCTGCAAGGAGCAGGAAAAATCTTCCCAGAATGGGAAACATAAAAGCAAAGTGCCAAAGGTGTCTAATTATTTCCAACAAATTTTAAAAGCTTCTCAACACTCATTTTGCATAAATGTAAATCTAAACAGTTGGATGATTCACAGTTTCTATGTTATTCTTTTAAAAATAAATACATCTGAGTTTTCCTTAAATAATTCTATCAAGATTCAAATAAAACAGGTGTAAGATGCAAAAAAGAAAGAAAGAAAGAAAGTAAAAGAAAATTCAGGGGAAGATATTCTACTTTGGCTTTCTGTTATATCTGGGAGACCATTCATCTTTTTTATTTTTTAAATTTTTTATTGTTATGTTAATCACCATACATTACATCATTAGTTTTAGATGCAGTGTTCCATGATTCATTGTTTGTGCATAACACCTAGTGCTCCATGCAGAACGTGCCCTCTTTAATACCTATCACCAGGCTAACCCATCCTCCCACCCCCTCCCCTCTAGAACCCTCAGTTTGTTTTTCAGAGTCCATCGTCTCTCATGGTTCATCTCCCCCTCTGATTTCCCCCCCTTCATTCTTCCCCTCCTGCTATCTTCTTTTTTTTTTTCTTAACATATATTGTATTATTTGTTTCAGAGGTACAGATCTGTGGTTAAACAGTCTTGCACAATTCACAGCGCTCACCATAGCACATACCCTCCCCAGTGTCTATCACCCAGCCACCGCATCCCTCCCACCAGCCCCCCACTCTAGCAACCCTCAGTTTGTTTCCTGAGATTAAGAATTCCTCATATCAGTGAGAGACCATTCATCTTATCTCCTGCTCTCTCCCTCTCTCTCTCTCTCTCATTTTTAGTAAACATCAATCCGCACAGATGGTGAACCATGGTAATCTCTGCTACCAGCTGCAGAGAGGAATTTTTAATGAAATGGGAATTTGAAGGTTTTTACACAAAGCACTAGGATCTCTTCTACTTTTTCTCATAATGCTCAAATTATTTTTACTGCCATGGGTTATAAATGCATGATTGTGGTACTACTTCTGGAACACACTGATCAGAAGGTGCTGGTGCTTTATGCATGCTGTCTTGTGCCCCAGCCAGTATGAGGTGCCAAGTCCCCCATAAAAGGCACTCAGTGGCTAAAATGACAAGACTTAGCCCTAAACTGCCCCATCTTTGTTTGGCTTTTGTTGATATGCTTCCCAATCCGATGGCCTCCCTTTTAATAAACTCCATAGAACTGTGGCCTTGATTTTGTGGCTTCTTTAATCTCCAACTGAAAGATTTGTCCCCCCCTTTTTTCCCCTGGCCCAGCACTGCTCAGACTGACCACCTAGTATTTTGACATCTCCTGCCTGATGTTAAGACCCTCCCTTACATACAACACTGTGAGCAACTTTGTTGGACATGGCTCAGTGCTTAATCACTTACTTGACATCCTCAGTGCCTGCCCAAGATGGTCAATACTAGACACTTATGATCATTCTTAAAAAAATCTTATCAGAAGGAATTGCAAGTTAGCTATAAAGCCTAAGTCTTTTTTTATAAAAAGCTTTATAAAAAGTTATATACACTCACATACACAAGCACACATGTGCAAAAAAAAATCAAAAGTCAAACAATGTCTAACCTAAGTTGTATTTACCACTTTTAATAGGGACACATTACTTTAAAAAAGATTTATGCACCTCTAAAAACATTCAGAACATGGTGACACAGAATGATGTTGATGCTTATAATAGTTTTTAAACATAAACGACAAAGGGAAAAGAGTCAGAAACTCTAAAAAAGGTGGGGCAGGGAATTATTAATTATTATTAATTATTAATTATTATTAGCAATTATTAATTGCTAATTAAGGATGGACACAAAAGAATGCTATAATCTTAAGGTTAGGAAATTCATCTCTATTGAAGTTAAATATTGAAAACTTCAGTCTTGAACACTGAATTCTCTTGTGTACTCCTTTGATGACCACAAATCCAATCACAGACCATTTCAAATGCACAGGGAGAATCTTTGAAGGTGAAAGGAGGAGATCAGAGGAAACTCACTGCCATGGAAAGACTATCAGGATCAGGAAGCCTGGGATCTAGTCTCACAAGCCATGAACTTACTTTGTGATCCAGGCTGAGTTACCAGGCCTCTTCAGGCCTCAGTTTCCTGATGTGTAAA
The DNA here is from genome assembly GCF_002201575.2 of Neomonachus schauinslandi. NCBI lineage: Eukaryota > Metazoa > Chordata > Mammalia > Carnivora > Phocidae > Neomonachus > Neomonachus schauinslandi. The sequence continues at coordinate 33,535,380 of NC_058417.1, read as the reverse complement.
TTTACTTGTGTGGTCCTCAGGCGTGATTAATAAGAGTTCATCAGGAAATAATGCAAAACTCATCTGGAAATTTAACAGAAGACTCTCTTCCAGAGCCTTGATATTGTCATTGGATGTTCATGGAGAAGGCAGGTTTCAGAACCCTGGACAGAGCTACTTGAACTCTGGAAGGGGAAGGAGGAAAAGCAGCTTACCCGACAGAGCAGAAAAAGTCAGCTGGATGAGAAAGGCTGGCTGTCAAATCTTTGGGAAGACTGGCCTCAACTAGTCTCGACAGAGTTGTCTATTAGAACCCATGTTAACATCCCTGGCAAGATTATAATCTTCTTAAAGCAGGGCTCCTTGAGGTTTAGTGCTGCTCACTTGAGCCTTTTATCTAGAGATTTCCATATGCAGAAATGTGTATTTTTCACAGACCCACTGGTGATTCTGACATGCACTGGTGCTGGAGAGTTGTTTTTTTTTTTTTAAGATTTTATTTATTTATTTGAGAGAGAGAGAGAGCGAGCAAGAGAGCATAAGCAGTGGGAGCGGCAGAGGAAGAGGGAGAAGCAGACTCCCTGCTGAGCAGGAAGCCAGAATGCTGGACTCAATCCCAGGACCCTGGGATCATGACCTGAGCAGAAGGCAGACGCTTAGCTGGCTGAGCCACCCAGATGCCCCACTGGAGAGGTTTTAAAAGCAGACCCTAGGTCTTATTAGGTGCCTGGCACCTACTAGACTGCCAAAGAAGCATGCTAAAAGAATGGATGTGCTGAATGAATTAATGTATTTCGGATTCTGCAATCCAGCATAAACAGTGACTTTTATAGGACACATTACTCTGGCATCAGGCAAACTTCCACAGATGGTCACTATCCCAAAGATGCTTTTATATGAAGCCAGGTGAGGTCATCTGAGGTTACACCACATTGAGAAGAATGGAAGGTTTTACCACTATAAAGAACATTTGTTTCATAGGGTACAAAGAGTAAAACTAGCCAGGTAAAAACTAGGGCACCAGAAGAGAAGGATGTAAACCTTGGAGTTGAGGTCTGATTTCTCAGGTGGAGATAAAAGAAGAACTCAGGAATTATCCAAAATCAAGCCTCAGACCTTCCTACCCAAACCATTCTTTAATTAGTAATTATTCAGACCACTGCACTGCTGCATGATCTCTCAGGATTCGAGAATCTGAACTACAATCACTATGCTCTGTCTCACACTTTCCCTATAAGGAAACCAAAAGCCAGAAGAAAAGAATTGCATGGAACCGAAGCCAGTGATACAATTCTGGCAATGACCAACTATACTTACACAGCTTGCAGCCCCTCCTAGGAGATTGCCCTCCTGGTCCAGGAATCACCAATAGCTTTTCTTGGGCCGTGGCTTTATAGGACATGCTATGTTATTTTGCCCATCATGCAAGGGCTGGCAGTCCACAAATCACCCAAGGGCAGGATCATGCTCTGACGTGACTTGAGCAAATGATTTGTGTAAGTTAATGTGCAACTCCTATAGCTGTGCTGTCATCAAAACACTGGGTCAAATCAAATAAGTCCATCAAGGTGCTATAAAATATGCATGCAAAGAGAATGGATGTGATGTTGTTGAGAATAATAAAACAGTCCATAAAAGCTATGAAATAAATTAGCTGTTCTTTCAGGCATGGAATACAAAACACCACATACAGCAATATATATTATATATGCTGTAAGCACACATATATTATATATGAGCACTTATTGACACACTTGGAGAAACACAAAGCGATTAAGGTGTTTGCATCATGGAAGCATTTGCTCTCAAGGAGGCACTGGCACATTGATTGAAACAATGCTTTAACTTCTGATCAATGGCTCTGCCAAGGACTATCTCTCTGGTGAATACTTCTCATGGGGAACAGGGGTCTTCCTAAAAAGGACAACTCATACATAAGAAATACAGGGAAATTACACTTATGTCATGAAAGAAGATTCTCAGGTAGGTAGCTCTAAGATGTTTTAAAGTGATTCTCTGCCTTTCTCCAAAGCCATGTTTTTAATCTCAGATCATGCGGCAGGGGAATGCACCCCCCACCTTTAGACCAAACAATGAATGAGTTAGGAGTAGAGATCCTTACCCCCTCCTCCCTCCTTACATCCTTCCTTCTTTCCCACCTCTCTCTTTCCTTTCTCACCCTCTAACTCCCCTCTTCCTTTTGGGGGAAAAACATACTCTAAGACCGGGTGCCCTTCTGCACACTGCATTACCAAGGCCAGGATTATTTAGTGAGTATCTGTAGATGACAGGCTCTTTGTTATGCAAACAGAATTATAGACATGAATGAGCTCCTACCCTGCCCTCAAAGAATTCATCATCTACTGTCAGAGAAGCACATATACATAATTAATGATAATGCCAATAAAGATGAAATGTGTAATTTAAAGGAGAATATAAGCAAAGGAAAGAAAAACTAATTCCAATTACAGGGATTTTGATAAAGTGTCTTACATAAGATGGAATCTGAACTTTGACTGAGGGATAGGATTTTCATCAGGAGAAGAGAAGGACCAAACTCTCCAGCTAGGGAATAGCATGTTAAAGACCTAACGAAGAGAAAGGCAGTGGTAATTTTTCTCTACAGAGCATCACTATGATGCTGGTGCTTACCTGAATCTCTGGAAAGGAAATGCCTTCTCCTCCTTCTAGCAAAAAGGACTGGGGCTATTCCACAGAGTGACTTGGAACCCTAAAGACAGAGTTTTAATTTCCAGCTTCAGTACTCACTTACATGTGGGGAGGGAGCTCTCCCACAAAGTGTCTTGAGGCCCTAAAAATTCCATTTTCTCTCCATTTTAGTGCTAGTTGGTAATCCAGAGGTCCAAGACCATGGGGATTCAAGAATAGCACCCCAAATGCATGCTCCCTCAGACATTATCGAGCCCATCTTGCAGGCTCATGCTAACCTTACTCTGTTTTTTCCCTTTCTCAGACCTCTTCGTCTCTCCCTGCTATTTGCCTTCTATCAGAACCTCTCCAGTGTTCAGATATCTCAACACATGCCAACACTCCACACGTAGAAAGGATGTAAGTTTCCCTGCCAGGCTATCCCAAGTCCTGAACAATAAGGAATATCTGTAGTACTATCTGGAGCTGGCTCATTCTGGCTTGCAAGAGTCAATTATCAAATTTTCAGGAATTTTGTGAGCTGGTGAGCCTGACATCGAATGAAGTAGGAGGACTTATGCCATGGGAATTGGCAAAGGCTACAAATCAAGGCTCTTATTTTCAGAGAGCTAGTCGTTAGATTTTTACCAGTACCATACTGAATATTTCGTTCTTCAGAGTCCCCAAATATTCTACACCAGTTAGCTAAGGATACACAAATGACTTTCAGAGAATTATCATCTTACTCCATAAACCAATGGAATGTTGCTGCCCTGGGAAGTGTTGAGAGATGGATCTCAACAATGGTGCTGGTCAAACATCCCCCATCAGGAGTGCAGTGTGCTGCAGGGAAGAGAGAAGCATTGAAGTATCATGTCTAAGAATTCTAGCTCTATTTCTTATTGACTATGTGATCTAGGACAAGTTATATAAGTCTCTGTACTTTGTTTTTTTTTAACTGCAAAATGGGGACTCTAATAATTACGTGACAAAGTGGCTGCAAAGATTTAAAAAGATAATATTTGAAGGCACTTCGAACAACGTAATAGAACAGAGCTAAGTACCCAATAAATAACCTTAGAGAGAGCCTAAGATAGGTTCAAATGCTGGTACTACTCCTTTCCAGCATGTACAACCCTGTTAAAGTTATCTAACTTCTCTGGTTTTCCATGTCTTCATATGAAGAATAACACTAACTACTTTGCAGGGTGCAGTGAGTTGGGTGTTTGGCATTCAGCATCCTTTGGTCTTCTCAGTATTGCAGAGGCTGGAAAGCTAAAAACCTACACTTTTCAGACTCTCTTGTAGCCAACATTCAGAAGGGAATTAGGTTCTACTGATAGGAAGTACTTGTGTGGGGCTTGAAACATAGATGCAAGGCAGAGACAAATTTTTTGTTTCTTGGCTTGAGTTGTTGGTAAGCACAGTTGTGGAGACACTGGGCTTTTCTGCAGTAGAGTTCCTGTGTTCATGACTGGCTGTAGGAGTGCTGAGAAGCAGCTGTGCTGGCTCGGGTGGGTTTTTGGTCCTACCTGCTCCGACTGCTGCATTGGGAGCAGCTCTCTGGTTTCCACAATATTGTTTTGGAAGTTGTTCCTGGAGGCCCAGGCTACAGCACTCCTTTGACCCTTCCAATGATGTTACATTCTTTTTTTTTTATATTCAGTTAGCCACCATATAGTACATCATTAGTTTTTGATGTAGTGTTCAATGATTCATTAGTTGTGTATAACACCCAGTGCTCATTCTGTGTTAAATTACTCTAAGTTACCAAAGAGGTGTTTGTGTTCTGCAACTGAACCCTGACTGATAAACAGAACTTGGGGAGGATTTCATAGGTACATAGGTCAATGTGCCTTAAATAGCTAGTATTGTGCCTGGCATGCAACAGGTTTTTAATAAATGTGAGCCCCCTTTTCTTTCCCTACTCATCAATCCTCCTTTCTCTGTGGAAGAAGACCCAGCTCACCATGGCATGTAATCAGCATAATCTGTTTTACGACTTTTCTGTGCAGAGTGTGGGGGAAATATGGGGGAATATTCATTCCCTGGAAAGCCAGAACTCTGCTCTAAGTCCATTTTTATACATGTAAATCCTCAAAGGATGCTAAACAATGTTATAAGAATGTGGCCTTCATGGACAGAACTATAGGGTAGTTGCTGAACTTGGGAGGTAAGACTATCCCTTCTGGAAACTAACAGAAGATGGCATTGCTTGGAAAAGCTTCCCATGGGACCCAAGAATCAGTTTTGTGTTAATATTCCTATTCCTATTGTAGGTGGTCTCCAACCCCAATATTATCTTATTAATTCCATTTTAAAACATTTCTATCTGAGCATCTACTCTGGGAGTAATTATTAAAAAACAAAACAAAACTCAGTTCTCCTTCCTCTGCTCTTTTATTCAAGTCCTTTTCAAGTTGTTTCCTAAACGTTAGTAATTGTTTCAGAGATTAAAATGTCAGGAGGTGGGCAGAGCTGATTAGAATAGCCCCTGACAACATGTACCAAAAAGCCATGTGAGAGAGAGCTAGTTTCGTGAATATGACCTCATTATTAACATGGTGTATTATATTAACCCTGTTCCCAATGTAAAATGTGCTGAAAACACTGGTACTCAGCTCTTCCTGGTTTTGTTTGTGGCACCTCAGGCAACTGCTCACTATTAGAGCTAAAAATTGCAAGAGTATTACTAAATGAAGGCCTGGAAAATGAACTGGAGATGCAAATTGAAATAACACTATGGCACAAGAGACTGAGAGTCTGCTTTCTCAGTCCTCTAGGATGCCTCCTTTACCTAAGGGCACTGAGTTTGGAACTGGGTCTCTCCCCTTGGTAGCATGTCTCCACACTTACTCTTGGGCATCTTGTGTGGGGCACGATGAGGGGTAGTCAGAGTGGGGAGGGTGGTTTTAACCTGTGTCTGGATTTTTATTTGCAGGCAACCAGAGAACCATGGTATTATTACAAGGGTATGCAAGTCGCCATGAGTAATCTTAACACTCTCGACAGTCAACACAACTGAACAACAAATACCTTCGATCCTCAAAGTCATTTAAGCTCTGCTCATAGCTCAGTGTCCTTCCCTGTGCAGACAGCTTTATGTAAAGGGAGGTCTCTGCAGCCATAAGGGATCTGGGTTCTACTCCCTATTCTACCACTTCAAGCTCTGTGTCATAGGGAAGTCTCTCAGACCCCACTCCTTTGTGGGTTTTTTTTAAACTTATTTTTTCAACTTTAAAATGATTTACATATAATAAAATTCACTTTTTCGGGGAGAGTATAGTTCAATGCATTTTAGCGCATGTGCAGATTCATGTGAACACCACCAAGATCAGGACACAGAACAATTTCATCATCTCTGCCGCTTTTTACCCCTGGAAACCATTGATCTACTCTTTATTGTCTCCATCCCTATTGCCTTGTCCTTTCCAGAATGTCATATAGATGAAATTATACAGTAAATAACTTCCTGAGACTGGTTGCCTTTGCTTAGTGTAGTGTATTTCAGGTTCATCCGTATTGTTGCGCCCACCAGCAATTCTTTCTTTTTCATTGCTGAGTAATATTCCACCATATAGGTATATCCATTCATCTGCTGAAGGACATTAGGTTGTTTCCAGTGATTATGAATAACGCTCATACAAACTTTTTTGGGAAAGTTTTCATGTGAATGTAAGTTTTCACTTCTCTCTTTTTTTTTTTTAATTTTATTATGTTATGTTAGTCACCATACAATACATCATTAGTTTTTGATGTAGAGATCCACGATCCATTGTTTTCGTATAACACCCAGTGCTCCATGCAGTACGTGCCCTCCTTAATACCCATCACCGGGCTAACCAATCCCCCCTCCCCCCTCCCCTCTAAAACCCTGTTTGTTTCTCAGGTCCATAGTCTCTCATGGTTCATCTCTCCCTCCAATTCCCCCCCGCCATTTTTCCCTTCCTTCTCCTAATGTCCTCCATGTTATTCCTTATGTTCCACAAATAAGTGAAACCATATGATAATTGACTTTCTCTGCTTGACTTATTTCACTCAGCATAATCTCCTCCAGTCCCATCCATGTTGATGTAAAAGTTGGGTATTCATCTTTTCTGATGGCTGAGTAACATTCCATTGTATATATGGACCACATCTTCTTTATCCATTCGTCTGTTGAAGGGCATCTCGGCTCTTTCCACAGTTTGGCTATTGTAGACATTGCTGCTATGAACATTGGGGTGCATATGGCCCTTCTTTTCACTACATCTGTGTCTTTGGGGTAAATATCCAGTAGTGCAATTGCTGGGTCATAGGGTAGCTCTATTTTTAAATTTTTGAGGAACCTCCACACTGTTTTCCAAAGTGGCTGTACCAACTTGCATTCCCACCAACAGTGTAAGAGGGTTCCCCTTTCTCCACAACCTCTCCAACATTTGTTGTTTCTTTCCCTGTCCATTTTTGCCATTCTAACTGGTATAAGGTGGTATCTCAGTGTGGTTTTGATTTGGATTTCCCTGATGGTTAATGATGATGAACATTTTTTCATGTGTCTGTTAGCCATTTGTATGTCTTCTTCAGAGAAGTGTCTGTTCATCTCTTCTGCCCAGTTCTTGACTTGATTATTTGTTTTTTGGGTGTTGAGTTTGAGAAGTTCTTTATAGATCTTGGGTACCAGCCCTTTATCTGTAGTGTCATTTGCAAATATCTTCTCCCATTCTGTGGGTTGCCTCTTTGTTTTGTTGACTGTTTCCTTTGCTGTGCAGAAGCTTTTTATCTTGATGAAGTCCCAAAAGTTCATTTTTGCTTTTGTTTCACTAGCTTTTGGAAATGTATCTTGAAAGAAGTTGCTGTGGGCAATGTCAAAGAGGTTACTGCCTATGTTCTCCTCTAGGATTTGGATGGATTCCTGTCTCACATTGAGGTCTTTCATCCACTTTGAGTTTATCTTTGTGAATGGTGTTAGAGAATGGTTGAGTTTCCTTCTTCTGCATGTGGCTGTCCAATTTTCCCAGCACCATTTATTGAAGAGACTGTCTTTTTTCCATTGCATGTTTTTTCCTGCTTTGTCAAAGATTATTTGACCATAGAGTTGAGGGTCCATATCTGGGTTCTCTATTCTGTTCCACTGGTCTATATGTCTGTTTTTGTGCCAGTACCATGCTGTCTTGGTGATCACAGCTTTGTAATATAGCTTGAAATCGGGCAACGTGATGCCCCCAGCTTTGTTTTTCTTTTTCAACATTTCCTTGGCAATTCGGGGTCTTTTCTGATTCCATACAAATTTTAGGATTGTTTGTTCCCGCACTTTGAAAAATGTCATTGGAATTTTGATCGGGATGGCACTGAAGGTATAGATTGCTCTGGGTAGCATAGACATTTTAACAATGTTTATTCTTCCGATCCATGAGCATGGAATATTTTTCCATCTTTTTGTGTCTTCTTCAATTTCTTTCATGAGTGTTTTATAGTTCCTAGAGTATAGATCCTTTACCTCTTTGGTTAGGTTTATTCCGAGGTATCTTATGGTTTTTGGTGCTATTGTAAATGGAATCGTTTCTCTAATTTCTCTTTCTACAGTTGCATTGTTAGTGTATAAGAAAGCAACTGATTTCTGTGCATTGCTTTTGTATCCTGCCACATTACTGAATTGCTGGATGAGTTCTAGTAATTTGGGGGTGGAGTCTTTTGGGTTTTCCACATAAAGTATCATGTCATCTGCGAAAAGAGAGAGTTTGACTTCTTCTTTGCCAATTTGAATACCTTTTATTTCTTTTTGTTGTCTGATTGCTGTTGCTAGGACTTCTAGTACTATGTTGAACAACAGTGGTGAGAGTGGGCACCCTTGACGTGTTCCTGATCTTAAGGGAAAGGCTCTCAGCTTTTCCCCATTGAGGATGATATTCACTGTGGGTTTTTCATAGATGGATTTTATGAGCTTGAGGAATGTTCCCTCTATCCCTATACTCTGGAGAGTTTTAATCAGGAAAGGATGTTGTATTTTGTCAAATGCTTTTTCTGCATCAATTGAGAGGACCATATGGTTCTTCTCCCTCTTCTTATTAATGTGTTCTATCACAGTGATTGATTTGTGAATGTTGAACCACCCTTGCATCCCGGGGATAAATCCCACTTAGTCGTGGTGGATGATCCTTTTAATGTATTGTTAGATCCTATTAGCTACGATTTTGTTGAGGATTTTGGAATCCATAGTCATCAGGGATCTCTGTCTGAAATTCTCCTTTCTAATGGGGACTTTGCCTAGTTTGGGCATCAAGGTAATGCTGGCCTCATTGAATGATTCTGGAAGCTTTCCTTCTGTTTCTATTTTTTGAAACAGCTTCGGTAGAATAGGTATTATTTCTTCTTTGAATGTTTGGTAGAATTCCCCAGGGAATCCTTCAGGCCCTGGACTCTTGTTTTTTTGGGAGGTTTTTGATCACTGCTTCAATCTCGTTACTGGTTATTGGCCTATTCAGGTTGTCAATTTCTTCCTGTTTCAGTCTTGGCAGCTTATAGGTTTCCAGGAAGGTCTCCATTTCATCCAGATTGCTCAGTTTATTGGCATATAGTTGTTGATAATAATTTCTAATAATTGTTTCTATTTCCTTCGTGTTGGTCGTGATCTCTCCCCTTTCATTCATAATTTTATTAATTTGGGTCCTTTCTCTTTTCTTTTGGATAAGTCTGGCCAGTGGTTTATCAATCTTATTAATTCTTTCAAAGAACAAACTTCTAGTTTCATTGATCTGATCTACTGTGTTTCTGGTTTCTAATTCATTGATTTCTGCTCTAATTTTAATTATTTCTCTTCTAATGCGTGGCCTAGGCGTCGTTTGTTGCTTTTTCTCTAGTTCTTTAAGGTGTAGAGTTAGTTGGTGAATTCGGGATTTTTCTATTTTTTTGAGGGAGGCTTGGATGGCTATGTATTTCCCCCTTAGGACCGCCTTTGCAGTATCCCATAGGTTTTGGACTGATGTGTTTTCGTTCTCATTGATTTCCATCAATTGTTTAAGTTCTTCTTTGATTTCTTGGTTGACCCAAACATTCTTGAGCAGAGTGGTCTTTAGCTTCCAAGTGTTTGAATTTCTGCCAAATTTTTTCTTGTGATTGAGTTCCAGGTTTAGAGCATTGTGGTCTGAGAATATGCAGGGAATAATCTCAATCTTTTGGTATCAGTTGAGACCTGATTTGTGACCCAGTATATGGTCTATTCTGGAGAAAGTTCCATGTGTGCTCGAGAAGAATGAGTATTCTGTTGTTTTAGGGTGGAATGTTCTGTAAATATCTATGAGGTCCATCTGTTCCAATGTATCATTCAAAGCTCTTGTTTCCTTGTTGATTTTCTGCTTAGATGATCTGTCCATTGCTGAGAGTGGAGTATTGAGGTGTCCTACAATTAACGTATTGTTATCAATATGACTCTTTATTTTGGTTAACAGTTGGCTTATATAGATGGCTGCTCCCATGTTGGGGGCATAGATATTTACAATTGTTAGATCTTCTTGTTGGATAGACCCTTTAAGAATGATATTGTGTCCTTCTGTGTCTCTTATTACAGACTTTAAAATCTAATTTGTCAGATATAAGAATTGCTACCCCAGCTTTCTTTTGAGGTCCGCTGGCATGGAAGATGGATCTCCATCCCTTCACTTTCAGTCTGGATGAATCTTTAGGTTCAAAATGAGTCTCTTGTAGACAGCATATGGATGGGTCCTGTCTTTTTATCCAATCTGCAACCCTGTGCCATTTTATGGGAGCATTTAGGCCATTCACGTTGAGAGTGATTATTGAAAGATATGAATTAATTGTCATCATGTTGCCTGTGAAGACGTTGTTTTTATAGATTGTCCCTGTAAATCTCTGTTGTATATCACTCTTGGGGTCTTTCTCCTTTTATAGAACCCCCCTTAATATTTCTTGCAGGGCTGGCTTAGTGGTCACATATTCTTTCAGCTTCTGCCAGTCGTGGAAGGTCTGCATTTCTCCATCCATTCTAAATGAAAGCCTTGCTGGATAAAGTATTCTTGGCTGCATGTTCTTCTCATTTAGTACCCTGAATATGTCTTGCCAGGCCTTTCTGGCTTACCAGGTCTCTGTGGATAGGTCTGATGTTATTCTGATATTCCTCCCTCTGTATGTAAGGAATCTCTTCCCCCTAACTGCCCTTAAGATGGTTTCCTTGGTTCTAAGATTTGCAAGTTTTACTATTACATGCCGGGGTGTTGGCCTGTTTTCCTTGATCTTGGGAGGGGTCCTCTCTGCCTCTAGGACGCGAATGTTTGTTTCATTCCCCAGGTTAGGGAAGTTCTCAGCTACGATTTGCTCAAATACATCTTCTAGTCCTCTCTCTCCACTCCCTCCGGGATTCCAATGATTCTGACATTGGAAGGCTTAATGGTGTCACTTATTTCTCTGATTCTATTTTCATGGATTCTGAGTTGTTTTTCCCTGGCCTCTTCTTTTCCCTTTTTATCTATTATATTGTCTTCCAGGTCACTTATTCTCTCTTCTGTCTCAGTTACCCTAGCTGTTAGATTATCTAGATTGGATTGGATCTCATTGATAGCATTTTTAAGTTCTGCCAATTCACCTTTTATTTCTGCCCTTAGAGACTCTATGTTGCCATTAATTGATTTCTCCATTCTAACCATTGTCTTCACAATTGCTAGCCTGAATTCCATCTCCGACATCTTGGTTATATCTGCATCCATTTGTAAATCTGCAGCATAAGTCATAATCTCTGAGTCTTTTCTGTTTTGGGGGCTCCTCCTCCTAGTCATTCTGTTGATGGGTGTTTGAGGGAATGTATAGAGTCCAAATTATTGGCCAGAACCCAAGCAAGATGCACCTGTTTTCTTGGGACTTTAGGGTTGCTGGCCTCTTGTTTTCCCAGCCTGTCTTCTGCGGGAGGGGCCTGCCGTGCTGTTACTCAGGCAACCCTGTTTGGGCGGAGTTGCCCTGCCCCCCTGTGGTGGGGAATGGGCTCAGTGGGAATCAGTCTTTTGTTCTCTGGCGCCTTTCCCTGGGGGCTTTCCGGGTCTCTTCCGCGAGTCAGAGCAGAAGAGACCATTTCCAACCCTCTGCCTCAGAGTAGAGAGACTGCAGTCTGTTCTTCAGTGAGCTCTCCAGGCCACACCGTCTCCGTTTCTGTCCATGCTGCTATAAACTGCAGTGTCCTGGGTTGTGCGCCCCTCTGCAGCGCTCCCAGTCCTGCCTCCAGGTCGGGGCACGTCTCTGCCCTTTGTGCTTCTAAAACCTCCAGCCCCTCCCAGTTCGCACACGAGACTCCGCCGCTTCAGTTTCCATCCCGGGGGCTACAGTTCGTGTGCGCGGGACCCTGGCGCTCCGGGTTTCCACCCCGGGGCCTGCAGTTCACCGGCGCGACTCCCACGGTCCGGGTTTCTGTCTGGGGGGGGCTGCAGTTCGCGTGCACACGACCCCACAGCTCTGAGTTTCAGTATCGGGGGCTGCCCTAAAGTCCTTTCCCGATGCTACCGGTCTGCGAGTCTGTGCGTATCCGCAGTGCACGAGGCTGTCACTCACCGGAGGTGTAGGATCCCCCCGCCCAGGCACCCTCCCGTTGCCATTTATCCTCTGATATCTGCCCGCAGAATCATGGCTCTCTTCTTCGAACCTCAAAACCAACCGCCTGTGATATTCTGTTTGTAGAGATCCAGATCTTCTTACATCTCAGGCTGGTTTCGTGGGTGCTCAGAGTGGTCTGGTAGATATCCAGCTCAATTCCGGGGACCAGCTGAAATAGGGTCCCCTACTCCTCTGCCATCTTTCCCCATCCTCAGTTTTCACTTCTCTAATGCAGAATTTTTCAATGACTGTATTATTATGTGCAGAATTTTAAGTGGGATAATTTTTTGATGTAGGAGGCTGTCTTTTGCTTTGTAAGATGTTTGGTGGCATCACTGGATTTACCCATTAGATACCAGTGGCATCCTCTGACCAGTGTGACCACCAAAAATGTCTCCTCATATTACTGAATGTTCCAGGGAGGGCAGGGCAAAAATGCTCTCAGTAGGTAACAATGCTCTGGGATAAAAACCCGGGAGAGAGATTGCTGGCCCATATTGTAAGTATACATTTACCTTTTAAAGACACTGCTAAGCTATTTTTTCTAGATCATCTGTACCATTCTGCATTCCTACCAGCAACGCATGAGGTCAAATTGCCTTGCATCTTTGAAAACACTTGGTAATAGTAGGTTTCTTAAATTTTAGCCATTCTAACAGCTAGGCAGTTCCTTCATTTTAAAGTAAGGGATAAAAATACAATCCTGTGTCAGATATTAGTGCAGCTCACTGATATTTTCAGTTCTGTGATGCCTCTCACTTGAGAAAATTTCATTTCCTGATCCCATTAAGTTCATTTCACTTTGTGAGTTATATTGGCCAAAGAATGGAAGTGAGTTGGGTCACTTCAGGATGGACGCATAGAAGAGCTGATGCACTCTTCTCTTGTCTTCCCTTTTCCCAGCTTTGGCAACAAGTTACATTCCAGATGGTGGGGACTTCATCAGCCAATGTCCTTGAGTGAAACTGACATGGAAGAGAGTCCCCTGCCAAACTTCAAATGGACATGATGTATGAACAAGAAATAAACCTTTGTTGTTTTAAGCCACTGATATTTTGAGATTGTCTGCTACCTCATCATATTTAGTCTATTTTGACTAAGACAAATTCCTATGTGATAGACACATCGTAAGCATTTAGGAGATAAATGTGGTTAATGCATTTATCACAGTTCTTGGCTCAAAATAAGTGCTCTGTAAATGGTTGCTATTATTATAACTATTTATTCTTCCCTGACCGTCCTACCCCAGGGTGATTCTTCCATTTAAAAACACAGCTTTTATTCTCTATAATGCTTAACACAACTACTTCAACTCCTTCAAGGTACTCTGTGAACAGATTGGTCTCAAAGAGACAGACCGAAGCAAGCGCACATTTCATTGGCCACCTGCCCATCAGGTGTGCTGTACACCATCCAGGGTTTGAGGACACAGTATCACTGTGATGCTGCACGCATATTCTTTTGGATGACAACAATCTCAAGTCATTTTACAGCCTATCTCCTTTAGTTCATTGTATGTTTTGAAGGTCTTTCACTGGTCGGCTAACCTTTTTACATTTTCTGTCTACTTACCCATTTTCCAAGAATGTAGAGAGGTATAAAAACACAATGGCTCCCAAAGCTGATGGTGCATCAGAATTACCTGCAGGAATCTGAAAAGTCTGATTCTAAGACCTAATCCCTCTGAGATTCTAAAGCAAAAGATCCAAGGTGACGTCTAGGACTTAATTTTTTTTTTAGAGGGAGAGACCAAGAGTGTGTGTGCGCTGGGGTCCAGGGGGCGGGGGTTGTTGGAGATGGGCAGAGGGAGAGAGAGAATCTTAAGCAGGTTCGGTGCCCAGCACAGAGCCCGACATGGGGCTCAATCTTACGACCCTGAGATCATGACCTGAGTTGAAATCAAGAGTTGGACACTTCACTGACTGAGCCACCCAAGCTCCCTGGACTTAATTTTTAATATTAATGTTTTAAAAATATTTTTTAAGAGTTCCCTACATAATTTTGTTGAGTAGACAAGTTTGGGAGCCTCTTCACTCTCTCCCACAGAAGGGGAGAAAGTGTGACCTCAAGAATCCTGGTGAGACTCAGAAAAACTCCCGAAATTATCCCAGCCATTTAAGAATGCCAACAAAAGTCCATACTACTCACTTGGAAGAATTATAAACTGCCATAGCATTTTCTTTCAAGTTATTGCCCAACACTGAAATTATTCCTGGCTCTGCTTTAACTTGGCAGAGGGACCTTAGGCAGAAAACTTAGCTCTTTGGGCACCAGGGTCCACATCTGCAAAATGTGTGAGACCTACAAAAGCCTTTGATCCATTATCTTCTATAATCCAAACATTTACTCTGATTATCCAACTAGATTGTCACATGAGTTGATGACTCCTTTTCTCAGGATTTTAATGCATCATATGGGCCCAGTAAATGTTTTTCAAATTTATAACTCTTCATTCACTAACAAACAGGGTGTCTGCCTGAGCAAGGGTCTCATCAGTTCAGGTTTGATTTATATGTATGTACGTATGTATTTATTTCTTATTTACTAGATCTCCAGTTTATTATAAAATGATACAACTTGGGTTCAGCCACATGGGAGAGATGCACAAGGCAAGGCATAGGGAAAGGGTGTGGAGCTTCCATGGCCTCTCTGCGTGACTCACCTCTCCCAGCGCTTCTGTTGTTCATCAACCTGGAAGCTCCAGGTTTTGCTTTTAACATAGTATTTTTTACCATTCCAAATACGATATATGCTCATTATACAAGATATGAAAAACAGATATAAATAACAGTAACATTTCATAATTCCAATATGCAAAAATACCCACTGTTAATAGCTTAGATTTTCTTCATTTATGAAAATAAAATATACAATATATAGCTCTACAATCTTTAAAAAATTTTCTTTCCATTATCACATGAGAATTTTGTCATGATTCAAGATTATTCAAAATTGAACTTTAAGTATCTGGTGTAGTATCTTATTAGTTATCATACTTATGGAACCACTCTTCTCTGTCAGACATCTTAGGTAGTTTCCAGTTATTCTCCATTGAACATCATGCGATGATGAATATTCTTTGCACATGCATTTTAATGTGTATATTTCTTTAGAATAAGCCACTAGAATTGGAGTTATTGGGAAGTCAAACACTGTAAATAGTGGCACAAGCCTTCTAAATGGTCCTCTCTCCATTCTTCCCCTCCTCTCCTCATCTTCCTTACTGCTGCCAAGACTATCTTTCTAATACATGGATTTTTTCCCCTTTCTCTCCCATTAGACCAGAGCTATGACATCACTGTTTAAGATGGTGGTTACCTCCCCTCCACCTCCCAATATTATTACAATGAGCAGAAAGGTACAAAGTAAAGAATTAAATCAATTAAAGCTCTGGAAAATAGGAATGAACAGACCTGTGGAGGAATTTCTGAATGTTAAAGAACAAATGAGTTAAGTTTGGCAGGAAGTGAATACTACAGAACAGAGTGACCCAAAGCCTATCAAAAAAAAAAAAAATACCAGCAGAGAGGAGAGCCAATTGCTCCCAACAGCATCCTGGAGAAATTCCATGGGGATATCTGTAAGTCTGAGGAGCAGGGATGGAATAGAAAGATGTTCCTCAAAACCATATCAGAGAGGGGAATTCTTTTAAAAAGGAAAAGCAGTGAAACATGTCCAGGAGTAAAATGCACTGATGGTACCAATCTTTGAGTGGTAGTGTATTAACTATGTCTTTTATATTCTGTATTCTGATGCTCTGACATCTGGAGCTGGGCTGATCCGGGAGGGACTGCCACTCCCAAGGTTAGCCAATTTCTAGATGCAAACAACTTGCCCTGGGAGGGTGCTTTTCATATCAAACCAACCAATCCAGAGTCCACATCCCTACCATCTCCTTTATTGGGCTTTTATACTCCTGGGCCCAATTCATTGGCCCAAATTACCCCAGGTCTGGGTATCAGACAACTAGGGACTGTCCCTCTGCCCCGGAGCTCAGTAAAATTATTCAAATGAATTAATCCTAAACCTGTTTACCTTGCCTTCATGGTTCCTGCCCAAAGAAACCATAATAAAGCCTCCTGCCTTCCATTCCCTCCTTCCCCTCTGCTGATGACAGACCCTGGTGCTTCCTGGCGTGGCCTGCCTCCTCCTCTTCGGAACTGTAAAAAACTCTTTTCAATGGCAATCATCTCCTCATTGGTTGGCCTTACCGTACCTTTCTATTAATGTGCTCTATTTTAATAGGGCAAAGTCTTCCTTACTGTGTAGTACTCTTGGTGTTCTCAACTCCCTGCCCAATCTCCTATAGGAAACCATGTTTATTGGCATATTCAATAGGTTTCAGCAATAAAAAATAAATAAGTAGATAAAAGACCTATGCAAAAGCATGGTAAAAAAATCAATGTTGGGTGTGCAAACATATAGAATAATACGATGGCAACAATTAAACCCTACAGTATTGGTGCATGAAGAAATGAGAAAAATGAAAAGAGAAAGCATACTACAGGGCTATGCCACAGTCAGAAACTTAGTTGCATTTCAGATTAGTGGGGATAGGTGATTTATTCACAAAATTGAGTAACAGGAAAATATTAGATAGATCTCTTTTTCAAAGATAGACTAAAAATGATCTTGAGATGGATTATAAACATAAATGTAGAAAAAATATCCCACCATGATTAAATTAATAGGATAATTTTTTTTTTTAAATAATCTAATGCTAAAGGAAGCTTTCCCAAGCAAGAACAAAACCCAGAAACCACAAAGGAAAAGATTTACAGATTTTATATCTTAAAAATGGAAGTTTCTGTGAAACTTCAGCAAAAGCCACTATAAACACATTTAAAAGACAAATTATAAAATGGAAAAAATATTTGCAACATCTAAAACAGAAAAATGGTTAATATTCATGATCTATATAACAAACTCATAAAAATGAATATGAAAAAGACAGCCTAAGAGAAAAAAAGAGCAAGTGCTATGAATAGGCAATTCACACAAAAGGACAAAAGGCAAATAAACATATGAAAAGGTGATGAACCTCATTAGCAATCAGGGACATGCAAATGCAGCCTACAATAAGATAGCATTTTTCACCCATCAAATCAGTAGAAATTTCAAAGACTGATAATTTCCATGGACCGCAAAGCCAAGGGGGAAAGAGAGCACGTTATACTGATGTGGGAGGGAGGCAGTGCTGAGGAGGACAATTTGGTAGAATCCTTTAAAATTACAAGTTTGTGACTTTTTGGGCTCAGCAAGTCCACTTCTACTGACATAACCTATTATATTGCTTGCTCAAGTGTATAAAGGCCTGGGTACAAAATGTTAGATGCAATAGTTTTTGTAATAGTAAAGAATGGAACCATTCTTTACTATTACAAAATAGTATTGAGAATGCCTTGAGCATTCTCAAGGCTCATCAATAGAGGAATGATCAAATACCTTGGCAAACTTTCACAGTGGCTAAAAAGAAAGAATAGACTTCTACAGCCTGACTTTAAAATAGATACCTATCTTAGAGTGTTGGTTAACAAGAAAAAAAAAAAAACCAGAATGAAAGAAAGTTGCAAAATAATGCAACATGTACATTATCTATTAATATGTGCATGTTTACATCTATAAAAGATATGTTCATATATTTAAAGGTGTATATTTATACAAGTATATATATATATAAATATAAATAAAGTAACTGACAAAAAACTTCGTAAAATCATAGTATTACATCATCATATCCCTTTTCATTTTCCCCAGCTGATCATTTGAGCCCCCATATGCCTTAGTACAAGGAAATCCAAGATCTCATTTGTGGTTGCCCATCCCACAAATTGTCCACAAACCCTTGGAATGTCATAAATGCCAACTGTGATTTCTGTGTGTGTGTGCATGTGTGTGCACATGTTTTGGGGAAGGATGTCAATCCAGCTTCTAGACCCAAAAGATGCAGCTGAATGGGGCTGGCTTTCCTAAGATGTCAGTGTGTCCCACACTGTGGTCTGTGATAGTGATGCTTGGTTGTAATGATGCTCCCTGACCTAGGCATCTGTACTTGGTACTTGAAGGATGAGCTCTCCATGCCTTTTGAGCTAAGGTCAGCTGAGAGTGAGGCTTTCCATGCTCAGCTCTCTCAGTTCCTGTGCAGCCATCTCCCAGGGCTCCTGCTGGCCAGAGAACACTGAGTCAAGGCTGGAATCTTCCAGCTTGGAGACACAACATTGCCACCCTCCTTCCCTCTCTAGGAAATCCACCAAGGGGTCCAGGCAAGTTTTCCTTTTAGAACCTCAGAAGTCACTATTTATTCTCCTTTCCCAGAACAGAGTAATAGGTTGGCACCTCTCTTAGAAAGGAAAGCCTTCTAGGAGAAATTCTGGTGGGGTCTACCTTAGTTAAGGTACTGATGGAACAGTTTACTGATAGGACAGATTTGCTGTGCCTTGCACAGGTCTGGAAGGAGTCATGCCAAACTATTCTAGTGGGTCATCACCTTGTAGGACGGTGGGGATCGGGGAGAGAAGTATGGTCATATTTACTCCATAGTACTTTGAACGGACTAAATTTTGGGTTGATTTTATTTTGAGAGGATCAGTGAAGTTGTGTATACATACACACATACACATACATATTACATATACATATTACCTATATGCAAACCAACTTAAAAATAATCAAAATGTTTCTTTCTCTCACTGGGACCATTTCCATCATCTTACATGGATGCCATTATTCCTTTTAACTAAAAACAAATCCCCTCATGATTACCCTTCCCTCTTGAGCTATAACCGTATTTCTCTGCTGCACTTTACAGCAGAAGTCCTCAAATTGTCTTTATAAATCACACTAATGATGATTTCCCCCTTCACTCATTACTATTGTTCTCATCAAGGTCACTAATGGCCTCCACAGTGTAGATCTCGGTGGTCGCCGTATCATTAAAAAAAACTGACCCATGAGCAGCTTCTTCCGTTTTAGAGTATGTTCTCCTGGTTTCCAGCATACCAGCACTTCTAGTTTTCCTGCTCCTTTTCTGGTAGATCCATCTTAGTCTCCTTTACTGATTTTGCCTCAACCCCTTCCCATCTTACCGTTGAGTGTTGCAGGACTCATTCCTTGAGCTTCTCCAGTGTGATTTCATCAGTCCTGGCTTTAAAGACCATGTATGTTCATCATATCCCAATATTGTACTGTTAGCCTAGCCTGATGTTCCTGAATTCCAGATTCTTATATCCTACTGCCTATTCAATATCTCCACTTAGAAATGTGATAAGTATGTCAAATTCAACATACCCAAACATGATGTTCTCTCTCAAACCTGATCTGCTTGCATTCTTCTACAAAACGTTCTACAAAACGATAAATGATAACTCCATCCTTTCAGTGGCTCAGGCAAAAATCATGGAATCCTCCTTGACCCCTCTCCTACTCTCACATTCCATATGCAACCTACCAGCAAATCTTGTTGACTCTACCTTCAAATTATATCCAGAATCTGAACACTTCTCACCAACTCTTGTGCTACCTCCTTGGCTCAAGACATAATCATCCTCCTCGTGGATTGTTGCCAACAGCCTTTTCACTGGCTGCCTTGACTCAGCTTTGAGTCCTTTCAATGACTCAACACAGGGTGATTCTGTTAAACCATAAGCAGATTGTCACTTTACTCACAACCCTACAGAAATCCCTCAGCTTTCTCAGAGTAAAGCAGAGTCCTTATAATGGCCACTAGGCCTCACATAGGTTCCCTATGACCTCACTGCCTTTCCCTCCCCTATCCCCCACTTTAGCCTCCCAGCTTTCCCTAGGACAGGCCACACAAGGCTTTGCCTCTGGACTTTTGCATTTGCTGCTCCCTTTCCCTGACTCGGAACACTCTGCCCCAAATATCCAATGGCTTGCCAATGTAATCCATGCAGGTCTTTGACTTTATGCCCTATTCTCAGCGAGGCTTTCCATTACTACACTGTTTAGAAGAGCACTCCTCCCACCCTCCTGACATTTCCTATGCCCCTTTCCAGTCTTTTCTTCTGCATAGCAATTATACCATCTGTATTTGTTTCCTAAAGCTAAAACAGACTAAGTGGCTTAAAACAACAGAAATTTATTGTCTCATAGTTCTGGAGGCCAGAAGTCTAAAATCAAGGTGCTGGCAGGGTTGTTTCCTTTTGGTGGCTCTGAGGACCAATCTGTTCCATGCTCTCCTGGCTTGTGATTGTGCTGGCAATCTTTGTGTTCCTCAGCTTGTAAATATATCACTTTTATCTCTTTCTTCATTATCACATGGCCTTCTTCCTTGTATGTCTGTGTACCTGTGTCATCACGTGACTTTCTTTCTTTTTTTTTTTTTAATTTATTTTTGAGAGAGAGAAAATGACAGAGAGAGAATGAGAGGGGTGAGGGTCAGAGGGAGAAGCAGACTCCCTGCTGAGCAGGGAGCCCGATGCGGGACTCGATCCCGGGACTCCAGGATCATGACCTGAGCCGAAGGCAGTCGCTTAACCAACTGAGCCACCCAGGCGCCCCATCGTGACTTTCTTATTAGGACATCAGCCATTGAATTTAGGGCTCACACCAATCCTGTATGACCTCATCTTAACGTGATTGTATCTGCAAAGACTATTGCCAGATACATTCACATGCTTGGGCACCAGGGGTTAGACCTCAACACATCTTTGGGAGACACAGTCAGCCCAAAGTACCACTTGACATACAATGTATTTTACTTATTTTGTTGTCTTTCTCTTCATACAAGAATGCAAGCTCTCAGAGGGCAGAACTTTTTTGTCTGATTTTTTTTTTTTCACCATTATCCTCTCAGCAACTAACATGGTGCCTGGATGGCATGCGCCCCATGAAGACTTGTTGAATGACTGGAGTATCCCTGCTAGCTCCCCATGATGAGGAGGATAAAGGCCCCACCACTGGATACAGCATTGACGCACTTGGACAACCTGCCCCTCACTTAACTTTTCATGCGTAGCTCCTGTCTTCCAGCTCTTATCTCTCAGTGTCCTAAATTTCTACCAAAGTGAACTCCTGGCTCTTCTTCAAAACAAACCCTTCTACAACTCCCCATATCTGCTCTTTTCCCCTCTCCTAAAATATTCCCCTCTCCTCATGACACATATTACTCGGTTAAAATCTCATACATCCTCCTAAGATCAGGGCAGTCCCCCTTGAAACCTGCTCTGAGCCCATATACAGGTAACAGCCTCCTCTGGGTCCCTCCCCATTGTGCTAGCTTTCCCATTAGCAGTCGAGTGAGATTTTCATTTCATCACATGAATGTACTGGCTTCTTATCATGATCACCCTGACCTTCATATTAAACGGAGAGACCCTTCAGGGAGGGACCAATGCCTTCCTTATCTTTCCATCTTCCCTTTGCTTCAACCTCCAAAATCTACCCAGCGCTTGGACTGTACTAGCTGAGAGCTACAAACCTATAGATGGAATGAAGGAAGCAAAGCAGATTTGCCATGCTGGGATGTGAAGTGACATCAGATAGAGTGTTGGCCATGGGCCCCAGAACATCTGTTCTAGAGAGTCGGGCAGTGAGGAGAGTGGCAAAGATGAGGTTTCTCAGGCTTTTTTTAAAGTCACCACCCTGCCTTCCAGGAAAGTCCTTAGTCCTGGGCAGACAGTGCAGAGCTTAGCACAGGAACACTCAAAATAGATGGTGCAGGAGCAAAAAAAGGGGCTTTGTCTCTCCAAACTATCCACCAGAGATGGCCAGTCCAGTAATTGGGGGCTGGGTGAATCCTCCTCCAGCCACCCACCCCGTCTCCAAAGTCCATTTCCTTAGAGCCATTTCCAGAGGTATTTTGAGCGCTGTGGGTGAATTTAGCAGTGTGGTCTTAGGCATAGATGAGCCTGAGTGGCTATAAAAACTGCTGCTGCCAACTGCACAAATTTCCTAGAGGAACGATACCTCCTCCAAAGTAACTCAAAGGTACAATTGGTAGTACAAAAGGTACTACCTCCTCGTTAGTAACTCAAAGGTAACTCGAAAGTAACTCAAAGGTACAATTGATCTCTTTCATCTTTAGGCAGCGTTCCACAAAGTCTTAGAACTACTACATTAGAATCATATGAGTGCTTCTTGAAACTTCCTACGTCCATCTAAGTTCCTCCTGAATCAGATCTTTAGGTGCAACAGTAGAAGCTGCATTGTCAATGAGCCGCCCATTGGAAAATATGACACACAAGGAGGTTTAAAGATTCCTTTCTTAAAGGAACCCACTGCTAAATCCATCTATGGGAGCTATCATGGTCAACCGTATTCTTGACAAAGCTGGAAAGAGAAAGGAGTGAAATAAATAGCAAGTCTTTGGATCAAGTTGGGGTTTCTCTAAATACTCTCCCCATCTCCAAGTAGAACTATTATTTGAAAGTGGGTCCCCAGAAAGGACCCTGTGGGCAGAAGTAAGCAGGCCCACAGGGCTGGCATGTGGAATGGAAATGAGAGCAGTTCTTGAGAGCATGTTATCAATCACACCCAAAGACAGACAGGGATTCTGAGATGAGGGCACGCCCTGGACAATTATTCTATATACTTTCTTGCAGCCCATGGAACTGAATATCGATGCCACATGCAGGTGGTCTAGTGCAAACAGTAAGGTCTTTGGAATAAGATAGAACGAGGTTTTAATTCCTGCTTTAGCAGTTATTTCTGGCTCAGTGAATCTGGGCAAGTTATTGAATTGATCTCAGCCTCAGTTTCCTCATCTGCATAATAGGAACATTAGTGCTTGGCTGGCCTGTTGTGAAGATTCAAGGAAATAAAGTGTGTGAGATCACCCACCGTGACACCTGACGGAGGCCCCTGAAATAAGACTTCTTCTAGATTCATTTCCCATGTCCCCAGTAAATGATAATCAGAGGTTGGCCTTGATAGTAGAAGCTGGAGAAGGAGGAGCAGAAAAGGGGGAGGAGGAGAGGAAGGGAGAAGAAGAAGGAGAAAAGAAGGTGAAAAATAAAAAGGCAGAGGAGGAGGAATAAAGGAATGAAGAAGGGAAGGAAAGGGGAGGGAGGAATAAATGAAGGGAAAAGAGAGAGGGAATGAGGGGAAAAAAGTAAAAAAAGAAAAAAATAGTGAAAGAAAAGAAAATTAGCTTGGTCTAGTTTGGAAGATATAAAATAAGTTACCTGTATATAAAATGTTCTACTGCATATTTCAATTAAAACATTTAAAGGATCCATCATGTCACTGTAGATTTCTCCAAATAACTAGACAGTAGAGTAAGACTATTTTCTGTGGCTCAGAGTGAAATAATAGGGAAGTAAACATTGGAAAGCTTTTAAAGCAACCTAAATTGTTTTTTCTTCCTTCAAATGTCAAAATACCTGTCTCAATAGATATTTTTAAATTGCATTCCTTTTTCAAGATCCTTCTATCCCTAGTGTCTCGCTTAGGAATGAAAGAAAGAACTTCGCCAGAAGCAGCACAATCGGGGGTGGTATGGGAAGGAAGTTTAAATAAATTTCAATTTGACCATCTCCTAGATCTTGGTAGCTATTTATCATGTTTTACCACTGAGTTTGTGGAAACTGGAGAGAAAAATAATCTTGATATTTTCTACTGCTCCCATTATCTACTGCTACCTAACAGATCCTCCCAAAACTCAGTGGTTTAAAACAACAATTTACTATTGTCACTCATGGTTCTTTAGATTGACTGGGCTCAGTTGGGTGGCTTTCCCTTGGGGTCTTTCATGTGGTTGCAGTCTGGGACTATAGTCTCTGAAGGCTCTCTGGACCAGATGTTAAGTTGGGTCACTCCCCAAACCGGAAGTCGATTTGAGAATGTGGCTGGGAGTCAGCTGGGGCTGTCAATCAGAAAACCTACACATGGCCTCTCCAGGTGGCTTCAGCTTCTTGGGCATAGTGTCTGGATTCTGAGAGGGAAAGCCCCAAGAGTGAGCATTCAAAAGACCCAGGAGGGGCCTGCAAGGCTTCTTATAATCTAGCCTTGAAGTCATGCAATGTCACTGCTGCTGCATTCTATTGGTTACATAGGGCCAGCCAAGAATCAAGTGCACCAATACCTGAGTATGCAAGAGAAGGACTCCTGGGAAGCTGTGTTTGTTGGAGGCCACCTCTGCCGACTAGTACCACATCAATTATTTTGTAATCAGACTTTCCTGTTCATATGGGCATTTCTACCTTTACAAAACCATTTTAGCACAAATCCCCAAATGGAAGTTTCACCTGCATGAAAAGAAAGTTACCATCAAAGGTAACAAAACACATGACCAAACATTGCCTGCTAAAGCATCTGTGAAACACCTTTTAGTAAATGGGGGGTCCACTAGAGATATCCATCCTTTGTGAGTTTCTGACCCCAATCCCTAGGCAGAAAGGGAGTTAGAGTCTCCCAGCTGCTGAGGAGTCCTGAGGGAGTAAGTTGGCACAGACGGACCACTGATATTGAGTACCTTGGGCAAGTCACTTCCCCTAGTTTCTTCACCTGGAAAAAAAAGAGGGAGCAAACTAGATGATTTTTGGGGTCTCTTCCCTTCTGACATTCCATTAACATGCCAGTGGTTTAGGGAACTTCAGAGAATAGAACATTTTAGTTAAATTATGGTGGTTGTAATGCATTTTTCTAAATCACCTCTTTTTTATCTTTTGGTTCATTCATGAGAATAGAGCAGGCAGGGTGCATCGACCCATGGTTCCATCACAGCGTGGTGGAGATCAAAGTACAGACATGGAGTCAGCAAGTGCTGGGTTTAAGTGTTGGCTCCAGTATTCACAAGGGTAGGACCTATTCCCATTTGCTCAACCTCTCTGGTCCTTGGCTTTCTCATTTGTAAAAAATATTGACCCCATAGTTTTGTTGGAAGGAATAAATGAGATGAACTTTAAGATCCTACCATAGGTCTTTTTACCACTGAGCCATTTTTATTGTTTGGTATTGTCTTTTAACCTCACTTGAATGGCATAATGGTTATGGTGTACCTGTAGCTTTTCGTTACCACAAATCTGTTTGAGAAATAGCCAGGGTATGAATAATACACATAAATAATAAATGAGTGAACCATATTTCAAAGCAAAGCAATCCTATTTGAAAATGTGGACTCAAACCACAGTTTCAAACCAACCAAATATATTTATTGGGTCACTAGCATTCAGAAGGTGCTGTGCGAGTCTCTGTAGAAGACAAGGTTCCTATTAGGTGTCTGTATTCAAAGCTTCTTCCAGTCTACTTATCCAGAGATTGCTGAATTGGGAGGTGGTTGACAGGCCAGCAGCACAGATCGCGCTGTCTGCCAAGGAGAGTATTGAAAGCTTCCTTCTCCTCAGTGCCTAGCACAGCTCAGAAAGAGTCTTGCAAAGTGAGCACTGAACACAAGGCCATCTCTCCTCCTTTCCAGGTTTTCACAAGTAGGTCAAGAACAGTTCAGGGAAGATATACTTCTGCATCAGAAAACTGTTCCAACTGACCAAGACTTAACTTTGTCCCTAGCAGGAGGGATGAATAAAGGATATCAATGAAAGAACCCCCAAACTATCCCATGTACTACTACGCATCCATTACTAAAGAGGTACTGAGGACCCACCTGAGCAAGATGCTGTGTGGGGACTAAGGTGTGTGTGTGTGTGTGTGTGTGTGTGTAGGGGGTTGCATGAATAACACAAGGCTTTTAGGAGCTCACAAAAGGGGGAGATGAGACAGATACCTAAATAACCATAATTCAAGAAAGTGCTAAGGATTACAAAAGCTCAAAGTTCTGAGGACTGAGAAATGACAGCAATCAGGGAACAAGAGGGGAGGGAGGCCCCACTTCAGCCTGGCCATGGAGTAGAGGTAGCAACAGTAAGGAATTTGGTTTAGAGGAATCACAGTTTAGGAATGAAAGAGGAGGAAGAAAAGTCTGTAAAGAAGACTGAAGCCACACTCTAGAGCATTTTCAATACTGACTGACCTAATGGGTCAAATGGCAGAAAAACATAGCAGACATGGTTTGAATGAGAAGGGAGTTTGTTTATTCCATGCAAAAAAAATTAGGGGGCAGGCAGTCCAGAGTCAGGATGCTGGCTCAGCAATGGGTCTCCCATGGAGTATGCTGGCTCTTTCCATTTGCTCTATCCTGTCATTCTTCATAGGCAGTTTTTTTTTTTTTTTTTGGTCCTCATGTTTGTCACCTCATGGTCAGAATATGACTGTTCCACCTCTGGCCTCAGGTGTGTGCTATAGGCAGGAAGAAGGGTTCAGGATAAAGGGACATGCTGGTCAAGCCCCTCCTAAGACTTTCACTTACATCTCACTAGAAATATGTCATGCCTTCCCGAGCTGCAGGGGAGGCTGAGATCTTTGGAGTATCATGCATTTTCTGCCACTGTGGTAAAGCAAGCTAAGGGGAAAAGGACTTATCAGTCTCTTTTGAGGACATAGTTCACAGTGTCCACCATAGAACTATTGATGGTTTTTGGATAAGGCAATGATAGATTTGGAGCTGTGCTTCTTGATAATTAATTTGGCTGCAATACATAACCAAACTTGGAGAGAATGGTGTCAGAGAGAAAGATGAGAACTCAAAGACACAGATTAAGTGATGGGTTCATAATCGTTCATATATTAGTAAGTAGTGGAATTGGGATTTGAATCTGGGCTGGTGGTTGCCAAGCTCTTTCCATCCATCTTTCTAAGGACTCCAAGGATTTGAGCCTTATGATTGAGAGCGTCTAGGGCCCTTAATAGAACTATTTCCTACATAGAATTATAGGCATAAGCACCAAAGCTAAAGAGCCAATCATTTATTTATTCCTTCAATCCTGCTTTAATTAGGTCTACTGGTGTGTTAAAAACAATCCAGAGAGAGTGTAATAAAGTGGAAAGAATGGGATTTCAGAGAAAGATGGAGATGGGTTCAAATCCCGGCTACTATTCCTCTTTCCAGTGGTATGATTTGGGGTTAGTCTAATAAATTCTTTGACCTTCAGTATCTTCATGTAAAATGGGGAGGAGAATAATAATGAAACAGATGTACAAAATAAGATAATGTGAGTATGCCAAACATATGGCCAGCATGGGTTAGTTAGTTGGCCCAACCTGCATTCTTAAATTTCTTCTAGACAATTCCAGCTAGGATTAGTTGTGTGTTACCAATTAGACACAGGTGAAGTTGGCTATATTTCTATGTTTACTTTTCTCATATGGATTCTTTCCTTTTCTCCTTTCTGACGGCGAGCATGATAGCTGGAGCTGATAGAGTCATACTACCACCATAAGGAAAAGGCCATGACAATTCTAGTGGTTTCATCATGGAGAAAAATGAACAACTGGACTGGCTCTAAAAGCTTCCAACCCCCTGACCTCTCATTATGTGACCAAAATAGAGCACATGTTGAAGAAACTATGGTTTCATTTTCTATTACTTTCAGTTAAAAGCCCTTAAAATTGATATAGCATATAAAAGCACTTGGTGCTTAGTTGGCAATAAATGATGCTTGTTACTGCCATCATTGCTATTATTGTTATTGGTTCAGTAGCATTAGACAACATCAAACTAATGTTAACTTGCGGATGAGAAGACTATAATCAAAATACAGGAATAAATACGTGATATTCCCATGAAAAGATGAAAACAAAGTCAACCATGGAGAACTGAGAGTACAGTAACCCCATGTTGATTCTGCAGGGGTGGAAACTGTCTGTACATATGTTGGGAAAATCCAGGCTACAAGCCCAAATCCAGGATTATAGGAAAGGACTCTCTGTCCAGATGCAGGAACAGAGCGCGCATGGCAGGGGATAGAGGGAGGGAAGGCTTTCTCCTGGAGAATTCTGAGCGACGGCGACAAAATCAGGGCTCTCACTCTGGAAGAAAGATTCTCTCTGTGGCTCTAACTTAAATTTAGTGCTCATGGGGATGGACAGAAATCAAACTGGCAAAGAGAGACTGTGGTTTCCGGTAAAGAATTTAGAAATCAGGGAAGCCATGGTCCATGGAAATGCATTTTCTGACCTTCAGAATTCCCTAACCAGCTACTGAATGAGATAAATTATTAATCTATAATGCACGTTAAATGCTCAGATTTTCACGAACCTAAAGTGCCAAATTAAACCCAATGGCTAATAGGCACCAAGAACAGAAAGGTTATTAAAAACAAATGAACAGGGTGCCTGGGTGGCTCAGTTGGTTAAGTGACTGCCTTCGGCTCAGGTCATGATCCTGGAGTCCTGGGATCGAGTCCCGCATCGGGCTCCCCTGCTCAGCGGGGAGTCTGCTTCTCCCTCTCCCACTCCCCCCCCCTTGTGCTCTCTCTCTCTCTCATTCTCTATCTCATTCTCTCTCTCAAATAAATAAATAAAATCTTTAAAAAAACAAAACAAAACAAAAAAACAAAACAAAAAACAAATGAACAAACAATTCCAGTGCAGAGCATAGCCCTGCGTGTGTGTGTGTGTGTATTTGCTAAATAAGTGAATGATCCAAAAAACAATATAGGGTCCTTCAGACAAAATCAGAGATTCTATATTCATGAGAGCAATAGATGAAAATTTCCACCAATCTATTTGCCATCTATCTATATCACTTTTATTTATACATTTTCAAAAATATTTGTTACAGTTTACAGAAACACATACACAGCAATAGAATGAATTGATAGAAGAATTCTGCAGTTCAAGATAGTTGACTATGTATGTCTCCTGCCTTACATCCCATTAAATGACACAAGCTACATGAAATAGGAAGAAAATTATCACTGGGAAAACTATAGGAAGCTTGCCATGAGCAGATTGGAATATTCAGGAATTTCTGAAATGTTTAAGTCTGATGGTAACATCTCTAATGGAGAAGAGGCTAAATAACCCACAACACAAAATGGAGAAAAGACAGGATGAAGAAAATATGAGATTTCCCAACCAAATTCTGGAGGGGTCCCCAGATTAGGGGCAGGGAAAGAGTGAGTAACTGAATGAAGGAGCTGTACCATCTAGAAGGCTGATGTGGCATTTGTCCCTGAGTAAAGCTGGAGGAATGGCTTGCTGTTTAGGGTGAATGATCTATGATAGGCCCCCAGGGTAGGCAGTAGGGTCCAAAAAATGCAGCATTGTGCTTCCAAGTAACTTTGGTTGCCACGGTGAGCCACAAGCAGATAAATCCCCACACCTCATAAGAAAAGGACTTCCCAGGTATAGTCCCCACTACATGTAAGGACCCAGGGCTCCTGTCATCAGAATCTGTACCCATTGTTGGAGAAACAATGATTTTTACACATGATGAGAATGCCAAACTCAAGATACCAATTCTATTCACCTAGGTCCTGATTTGTAAATGTGCACATGTAACCTAATCACTAATACTGAATGAAATATAATAGTCTGAAGTAATTCATAGGAGGAATATCCAGAAAAATCCCCTAGGAGAAGGAGTTAATGCATAAAATAGAAAAAAATTTAAAGCAAGTAAAATTAGCATATTCAGAAATAATTGTGAGTTTCCTCCCAGTTTTTTTCAAAAGATGAATCAGAATTCTTGAAAATTGAAAATATCACTGTGGAAATAAAATGCATGCATATTTGTGAGAGCTGAAAAAACAAGATAAAGAATTCTTGCAAAAAAACAAACAAACAAATAAACAAAGTAAAAAGCCTAAGAGATGAACTTCATGTAGAAAGTAAAAAGTGTGGTGGGCAGAATAATGGCCCTTACAAAAATGTCCTTATCTAATCCCTAAAAACTGCAAATATGTTACTTTACATGGGAAAAGGGATTTTGTGGATGTGATGAAGTTAAGGATCTTGAGATGGGGACAGTCTCCTGTATTATTCGGGTGGGCTCAATGTACACATCTTCCTTAACCTACAATGGGGATAACCATAATGTCTCAATAAACCACTCCTGAGTTGAAAATACTGTAAGTGGAAAATGCATGTAATACACCTACCCTATCAAACGTCATCATTTAGCTTAGCTGAACTTAACCGTGCTCAACACTTACATTAGCCTACAGTTGGGCAAAATCATCTAACACAAAGCCTATTTGATAGTGAAGTACTGATTATCTCATGTAATTTATTGAATGCTGTAATGAAAGGGAAAAACAGAATGATTGTATGGGTCCAGAATGGTTGTCAGTATGTTGGTTGTTCACCCTCATGACTGTGTGGCTGACTGGATGCCTCAGCTCACTGCTTCTTCCCAGCATTCTGAGAAAGCATCATACCTCACATCACTAGCTCAGGAAAAGATCCAAATTTGCAATCTGAAGTACAGTTTCTACAGAATGTGTATTGATTTTGCACCATCATAAAGTTGAAAGATTGTAAGTCAAACCATCATAAATTGGAGACGTCTGTAATCATAAGGGCCCTTGTAGGTGAAAGAGGGAGGCAGGGGCATCAGTCAGAGAGAAACTTAAAGATGATGTGCAGCTGGGTTTGAAGAGAAAGGAAGGGGCCATAAGCCAAGGAAGGCAGGTGGCCTCAAGAAGCTGCAGAAGGTAACTGAGTGGCTTCTCCCCAGAGCCTCCGGAAGGAATGCTGTCCTTTGGACGCCTTGATTTTAGCCCAGTGAAACACATTCTTAACTTTGCAGCCCCCAAACTATAATATAATAGATTTGATTTCTTAAGCCATGAAGTGTGTGGTCATGTGTTACAGCAGCCTGAGGAATAAATGCACGTGGAGAACAGTCCGCTGATCCAACAGCTGTGTAAGGAGAGTCCACGAGAAAAGATGTGTGGATGGAGGGTAGGATGCAATCAAATAAACATCTGAAGGAATGTCTCTGAGCTGAAAGGGACTTGGGCTTTCAGAGAGAAAAAGGCCAACTGAGTCCTTTATGGCAAAATTGTAGAAAATTGGGATTCTTAAGGATAAAGAAAAATCCGGAAGTCAAACTCTCACTCTTTGCAGATGATATGATACTTTATGTGGAAAACCCAAAAGACTCCACCCAAAAACTGCTAGAACTCATACAGGAATTCAGTAAAGTGGCAAGATATAAAATCAATGCACAGAAATCAGTGGCATTCCTATACACCAACAACAAGACAGAAGAAAGAGAAATTAAGGAGTCGATCCCAATTACAATTGCACCCAAAACCATAAGATAGCTAGGAAGAAATCTAACCAAAGAGACAAAGGATCTGTACTCAGAAAACTATAAAATACTCATAAAAGAAATTGAGGAAGACACAAAGAAATGGAAAAACGTTCCATGCTCATGGATTGGAAGAACAAATATTGTGAAGATGTCAATGCTACCTAGAGCAATCTACACATTCAATGCAATCCCCATCAAAATACCATCCACTTTTTTCAAAGAAATGGAACAAATAATCCTCAAATTTGTATGGAACCAGAAAAGACCCCGCATAGCCAGAGGAATGTTGACAAAGAAAAGCAAAGCCGGCGGCATCACAATTCTGGACTTCCAGCTCTATTACGAAGCTGTCATCATCAAGACAGTATGGTACTGGCACAAAAACAGACACATAGATCAATGGAACAGAATAGAGAGCCCAGAAATGGACCCTCAACTCTATGGTCAACTCATCTTTGACAAAGCAGGAAAGAATGTCCAATGGAAAAAAGACAGTCTCTTCAACAAATGGTGTTGGGAAAATTGGACAGCCACATGTAGAAGCATGAAACTGGACCATTTCCTTACACCACACACAAAAATAGACTCCATTTGTTCAAAGACCTCAATGTGAGACAGGAGTCCATCCAAATCCTAAATCCTAAAGGAGAACACAGGCAGCAACCTCTTCGACCTCAGCCGCAGCAACTTCTTCCTAGAAACATCGCCAAAGGCAAGGGAAGCAAGGGCAAAAATGAACTATTGGGACTTCATCAAGATAAAAAGCTTTTGCACAGCAAAAGAAACAATCAACAAAACCAAAAGACAACCAACAGAATGGGAGAAGATATTTGCAAATGACATATCAGATAAAGGGCTTGTATCCAAAATCTTTAAAGAACTTATCAAACTCAACACCGGAAGGACAAAGAATCCAATCAAGAAATGGGCAGAAGACGTGAACAGACATTTTTCCAAAGAAGACATCCAAATGGCCAACAGACACATGAAAAAGTGCTCAACATCGCTCGGCATCAGGGAAATCCAAATCAAACCTCAATGAGATACCACCTCACACCAGTCAGAATGGCTATAATTAACAAGTCAGGAAACGATAGATGTTGGTGGGGATGCGGAGAAAGGGGAACCCTCCTACACTGTTGGTGGGAATGCAAGCTGGTGCAACCACTCTGGAAAACAGTATGGAGGTTCCTCAAAAAGTTGAAAATAGAGCTACCATACGACCCAGCAATTGCACTACTGGGTATTTACCCCAAAGATACAAATGTAGGGATCCAAAGGGGTACGTGCACCCGATGTTTATAGCAGCAATGTCCACAATAGCCAAACTGTGGAAAGAGCCAAGATGTCCATCGACAGATGAATGGATAAAGAAGAGGTGGTATATATATACAATGGAATATTATGCAGCCATCAAAAGGAATGAGATCTTGCCATTTGCAACGACGTGGATGGAACTGGAGGGTATTATGCTGAGCGAAATATGTCAATCAGAGAAAGACATGTATCATATGACCTCACTGATATGAGGAATTCTTAACCTTAGGAAACAAACTGAGGGTTGCTGGAGTGGGGAGTGGGGTGGGAGGGATGGGGTGGCTGCGTGATAGACACTGGCGAGGGTATGGGCTATGGTGAGCACTGTGAATTGCGCAGGACTGTTGAATCACAGATCTGTACCTCTGAAACAAATAATGCAATATATGTTAAGAAAAAAAAAAAGAAGATAGCAGGAGGGGAAGAATGAATGGGGGGGAATTGGAGGGGGCGATGAACCATGAGGGACGATGGACTCTGAAAAACAAACTGAGGGTTCTAGAGGGGAGTGGGGTGGGAGGATGGGTTAGCCTGGTGATGGGTTTTAAAGAGGGCACATTCTGCATGGAGCACTGGGGGTTATGCACCAACAATGAATCATGGAACACTACATCAAAAACTAATGATGTAATGTATGGTGATTAACATAAGAATAAAAAAATAAAAAAAAAAGGATAAAGAAAAATCTGAATAAGCTTCCAGAGAGGGGAAAAAAATAAGGCTGGTAAAAGAAACTGTTGTCATTCTCATCACTGAGTCCATTATTCATTTGTGCCCAGTATTTTCTTTAATCTTTGCTAGAGCAGGACTCTGCTTATCTCATACATATGCATGAGGAAGAAGAACCTCACTGACAGAAGGCAATTCTACAGTTAGTGGTAGAAATGGGTTTAAAACTCAGGTTGCCTATTTCTGAAACTTGTAACCTCAGTTGCTTACACCAAGCTTCTCATCTGTAATAAAGAAAGCAGGAAAACAACAGACTAATGCTAAATACATATGTATAAATATATATACATATACTTATATACACTTATATAAAGAGCTAAGGAGGGCGCCTGGGTAGCTCAGTTGTTAAGCATCTACCTTAGGCTCAGGTCACGATCCCAGGGTCCTGGGATTGAGCCCCGCATCGGGCTCCCTGCTCGGCAGGAAGCCTGCTTCTCCCTCTCCCTCTCCCACTCCCCCTGCTTGTGTTCCCTCTCTCTCTGTCTCTCTCTCTGTCAAATAAATAAATAAAATCTTTAAAAAAAATAAAGTAAAGAGCTAAGGAAATGTGTTTTGAAGCTGGAGTCCTATCATTAAAGTACGGGGCAGAGGGTCACAGCACTTTTAGATATACAAGAACTCAGCGAGTTTACCATCCACATAACCTTTTCTGAAAACAAAACACCAAAAAAGATAAAATTTCTGGTTGTACTTCAGCAAAATAAAGCTGAGAAACAGAATATTACATAACATACCAATAAAATGAGCAATGATATCAGTAAAACTTATAGTTAATACCAAGTAATTGTTGAAAATATGGCAGTGAAATGTAATGGAATTGTTAAGTAGGTATTCATAAAACAGAAGAGGCACAAAGTAAAAAATTAACAATCTGGAACCAAAATTGAAGATAATTTTAACAGTACAGAGGAGGCAGTAAGGAAGAAATAAAGGAAAGATATAAAATAACCAGTGATACAACTTCTATTTTGTTTCAGTGAGGTGGCTGTACATACTGCTTCATTTTTATGGAGAAAGGAAAATAACTTCTCAATGTGAAGGGTTTAAGGACGACCACTAGCAGAACAAAAATACAAGGTAAAACTTAAACTACCAAAAAGTAAAATGTAAAATAATCAAGAAAATATGATAAAGCATGGAAAACGTGAAATAACAAACATGTCAGACATTATAAGGAATGACCATCGGCTGAATTTTTTCACTTAAAGGACTCTCAGTTTGAGTCGGGGAAACAAACAAACAAAAGAATCCCACTGTATTTAAGGAGAAATACCTAAAATAAAACCACATAAAGAAGTTGAAAATAATAATAATACAGGAAAAAGACAAAGATTTATCAGGCCAAGGCAGTTCAAAGCAACTTGAGAGTTACAGACAAAGTAGAATTCAAGATAAAAAGCATTATATATATAAAAAAAGAGCATAATTTATACTGATAAAAACATGTGTTCTAATAATATACTAGCTATGAATGTTAATAACCAGGACAATACAGTTGACCTTTGAACAATTCATGGTTAGGGGCACAGATGCCCCACGCAATTGAAAATCCATGTATAACTTTTTAAAAAAGACTTATTTATTTATTTATTTAGAGTGCACACAGGGGCAGAGACAGAGGGAGGAGAGAGAGAGTCTCAAGCCGACTCCATGCTGAGCACAGAACCTGATGTGGGGCTCCATCTCACCACCCCAAGATCATGACCTAAGCAGAAATCAAGAGTCAGACACTTAACTGACTGAGCCACCCAGGTGCCCCTCCATGTATAACTTTTGATTCCCCCAAAACTTAACTACTAAAAGCCTACTGTTGACCAGAAGCCTTACCAAGAACCTAAATAGTTGATGAACACATATTTCATGTGTTATATGTATTATACTGTATTCTTACAATAAAGTAAGCTAAAGAAAAGAAAATGTTATTAAGAAAATCATAAGGAAGAGAAAATACATTTACAGGACTGTACTTTCATAGTATCCATGTATAAGTGGACCCATGCAGTTCAAACCCATGTTGTTCAAGGGTTAGCTGTACATCAAGAAAAAAAAAAAAGGATAATGAAAGGAGAGTTTTATTAAAAAAAAAAACACTGAGAGATTTTTTAATTGAACGAAGTAGACACAAAAGTAAGGACAGAGAGGATCTGAATAGCAGTTAACAGTCTAGAAAGAACGAGAGAAAGAGAGAGGGGAGAAGGAAGACAGGAAGCAGTGATGGAAAGAAAGGATGGAGAAAAGGAAGTAAGAAGGAATGAAGAAAAACAGGAAAGGGGAAAAATTGGGTTTTGTCTCAGACATACTGAGACTATGCATTCTTTTTTATTAGACTATGAAATCTTGGGGCGCCTGGGTGGCTTAGTCAGTTAAGCAACTGACTCTTGATTTCGGCTCAGATGATGATCTCAGGGTCCTGGGATGGAGCCCGACTTGGGCTCCATGCTCAGCCAGGAGTCTGCTTGAGATTCTCTCTCTCCCTCCCTCTCCACCCCTCCCCCACCACTCAAGTGTGCTCTCTCTCTCTGTAAAATAAAAATAAATCTGTAAAAAAAAAAGACTATGAAATCTTTACAAAAACTGATCATGTACTTGGCCATAAAGAAACTGCATAAATGTACAAAAGCTCAAATCCTACAAGTTACATTCTCTGACTACTGTACAATGAAGTTGGATATTAAAACCAAAGGCATAACACAACAAAGAAAGACAAAAGGAAATCAAAATCCTTGGATATTTTTTAAAGGCTCATCTGTGTTACCATTTTGTGTAAAGCAAAAGTCAAAACTGACCTTGCAGCCTCCTTAGGAATGAGGGAAAATGAGAGCACTGTAAGAAACCTGAGACGTGAAAGTCATGAAGAACCTCGGGCTTGGTAACAAAAAGATTAAACCTTTTTTTTTTTAAGATTTATTTATTTTAGAGAGAGAGAGTGGGGGCAGGGAGGAGTAGAGGGAGACAGGAGACTCCTTGTTGAGCATGGAGCCTGATGCAGGGTTCTATCCCATGACCCCGAGATCATTACCTGGGCCAGAATCAAGAGCTGGCCGCTCAACCGACTGAGCCACCCAGGCACCCCCCAAATTAAACTTCTCATGTAGAAAAACTCACTGATTCGTTGAAGGACAGAGGAGAAAAACACTTGCAGTCTATTTAATAAAGGTTTAGTGCTCATGACATACAAAGGGAATATATAAATTCAGGAGAAAAATTAGGCCAATAGAGAAATAGAGAAATGGCAACTCACCAGGAAGAAACAGAAATGGCCAGTAAACATAGCAACAGATGTTCATACTGGTGATGGGGGAAACGCACATTGAAATAAGATACAGTTTTTGTCCACTGGATTGGAAAATATTTTAAGTCTGTTAATAACCAGTTTGGTTAGGTGGTGGGGAAACAGCATTCTTGCAATTTTTGACTGGTGTTTAAACTGGTTCAGATTTGCAAGTATCTTCTTCCATTCCATAGGCTGCCTTTTAGTTTTGCTGACTCTTTTATTCACTGTGCAGATTTCTATGGTGATGAAGTCCCAATAGTTCATTTTTGCTTTTGTTTCCCTTGCCTCCAGAGACATATCTAAGTAAGAAGTTGCTACAGCCGAGGTCAAAGGTTATTGCCTCTGTTTTCCTCTAGAGGAGGATTTTGATGGTTTCCTGTCTCACATGTAGGTCTTTCATCCATTTTGAATTTATTTTTGTGTGTGGTGTAAGGAAATGGTCCAGTTTCATTCTTCTACATGTTGCTGTCCAGTTTTCCCAACGCCATTTGTTAAAGAGACTGTCTTTTTTACAATGGATATTCTTTCCTGCTTTGTCGAAGATTAGTTGACCACAGAGTTGAGGGTTCATTTCTGGGTTCTATATTCTGTTCCATTGATCTATGTGTCTGTTTTTGTGCCAGTACCATTCTGTCTTGATGATGACAGCTTTGTAATATAGCCTGAAGTCCAGAATTGTGATACCAACCGCTTTGGTTCTCTTTTTTTCAAGACTTCTTTGGCTATTTGGGGTCTTTTATGGTTCTATACAGATTTTAGGATTGTTTGTTCTAGCTCTGTGAAAAATGCTAGTGATATTTTGATAGGGAATGCATTAAATTGCAGGATTGCTTTGGGTAGTATAGACATTTTAACAATATTTGTTCTTCCAATCCATGAGCATGGAATTTTTTTCAACTTCTTTGTGTGATCTTTAATTTCTTTCACAAATGTTCTATCGTTTTCAGAGTACAGATCTTTTACCACTTTGGTTAGGGTTATTTCTAGGTATCGTATGGTTTTTTGGTGCAATTGTAAATGGGATTGATTCCTTGATTTCTCTTTCTGCTGCTTCATTACTGGTGTATAGAAATGCAACAGATTTCTGTGCATTGATTTTGTATCCTGCAACTTTACTGAATTTGTGTATCAGTTCCAGCAATTTTCTGGTGGAGTCTTTTGGGTTTTCTACATAGACAATCGTGTCATCTGCAAATGAGAGTTTGACTTCTTCCTTGCCAATTTGGATGCCTTTTATTTCTTTCTATTGTCTGATTTGCAAATGACATATCTGATAAAGGGCTAGTATCCAGAATCTATAAAGAACTTAGCAAACTCAACACCCAAAAAAACAAATAATCCAGTTAAGAAATGGGCAAAAGACATGAATAAACATTTTTCTAAAGAAGACATCCAGATGGCCAACAGACACATAAAAACATCACTCATCATTAGGGAAATACAAATCAAAACTACAATGAGATACCACCTCACAGTAGTCAAAATGGCTAAAATTAACAAGACAGGAACAACAGATGTTGGCGAGGATATGGAGAAAGGGGAACACTCTTACACTGTCGGTGGGAATGCAAGCTGGTGCAGCCACTCTTGAAAACAGTACGGAGGTTCCTCAGAAAGTTAAAAATAGAACTACCCTACAACCCAGCAATTGCATTACTAGGTATTTACCCAAAGGATACAAAAATAATGATTTGAAGGGGTACCAGCACCAGCAGCATTATCAACAATAGCCAAATTATGGAAAGAGCCCAAATGTCCATCAACTGATGAATGGATAAAGATGTGGTATATATACTCAAGGGACTATCACTCAGCCATCAAAAAAGAATGAAATCTTGCCATTTGCAACAATGTGGATGGAGCTAGAGTGTATTATGCTTAGTGAAATAAGGCTGTCAGAGAAAGACAAACACCATGTGATTTCACTCATTTGTGGAATTTAAGAAACAAAACAGATGAACATGGGAGAGGGGAGAAAAGAGAGGGAGGCAAACCATAAGACACTATTAACTATAGGGAACAAACTGAGGATTGCTGGAGGGGAGGTGTGGGGGGAAGGGCTAAATTACTGACGGGGATTAAGGAGGGTATTTGTGGTGATGAGCACTGGGTGTTATATGTGAGTGATGAATCACTAAATTCTACTCTTGAAATTAGTATTACAGTATATGTTAACTAAGTAGAGTTTAAATAAAAACTTAAAAAAATAAACTGGTTCAGATTTTTGGTGGGCAATTTAGCAGTACTAATCCAAAACTTTAAAACATACTTACTAATTCAACAATAATGTTGAATAAACCGTGAGCAATTATCACCTGAATCAGGAAATACTGTCTTCCCACCTCTGTCACTTTCCAGTCACTAAGAATACAGCTCCTTTGGGGGTGCCTGGGTGGCTCAGTTGGTTAAGCGACTGCTTCTGGCTCAGGTCATGATCCTGGAGTCCCTGGATCGAGTCCCGCATCAGGCTCCCTGCTCAGCGAGGAGCCTGCTTCTCCCTCTAACCCTCCCCCCCTCTCATGTACTCTCTCTCTCTCTCTCCTATTCTCACTCTCTCAAATAAATAAATAAATCTTTAAAAAAAAAAATAGATCCTTTGAAACAGTAAGATTACTTCTAGCAATCTATCCTGCAATGATACTCAATGTGTGATTATTTGAAGAATGAACAACTGAAGATAACTTTAGTTCTAACAACAGAATGGCTGGATCAAGTACATTTCAGCTATTCCATACAATACTAAGCAACTCTCAAAAATAATGCAGTAGAGATCTTTACGAACTGCTGCAGAAGAATGTCCATATATTGCTGAGTTAGGAAAAGCCTTCGTGTGCCTGCATACATGTCCCCCCATGCATGCATGTATATGCAAGTGTATATACATATGTGTGTATGTACATATGTTACTTATATGTGACTATGTCTATAGATAAGTCTAAAAGAATACACACTGCTGAATTGTCAACAATGACTTTCCCTAGAACATGACACTTAGACTTAATTTTATACAACTGTATATATATATATTTTTGCCTAAACATGTAACATTACTTTCAAAATTCCAAAACTAACAATAGATAAATTAATCAAGGTAGGAAGTAAGATAAGGTTAGAGTAGTAAAAGGACACTGAGGGTAGGTGAGTTTACATAAATCCAGGGCATTTGTTAGGGCTAGGTGGGCCATAAATCCACCACTGAGCCTCCTAAAAGTCAAAACAAGAAGAAAACCATAACCAGTATATGATTACAGAAACCATAATAATTACGCAAAACAGTTGCCATATTCTCGAGAGGTACCATTTCCCCAGGCACTTTGGTCTAAAAGATATTTCTCCTGGGGCTTCATATAAATCATTGATACAAATGAAAGGAAAAACCCTACCCATAAGAAATAGCATGATTAATTTGTAAGGCTGCTTCTTAAACTGACCACATTCATAAGATTAATCCCAGTGAGGAGCAAAGAAAGTCCTTCTTCCTTGAGAAAATATTAGTGAATCCCAGTTAAGTTCTTCAGACAGAAACATCCATAGCAGCAGAACATTGAAAAAAAATTACTACTCACTTGCACAAAGTGAAGAATAAAGCAGCGGGGCATCTGAGATGAAGCAAGCTCACAAACTGCCCCCTCAAGAATTAGAACCCTTGGGGTGCCTGGGTGGCTCAGTTAGTTAAGTATCTGACTTTGGCTCAGGTCATGATCTCAGGGTCCTGGGATCGAGCCCGATGTGGGGCTCCACACTAAGCGGGGAGCCTGCTTGTCTCTCTCCCTCTGCCCCTCCCCTTGCTTGTGCTCTTTCTGTCCCTCTCTCAAATAAATTTTTAAAAAATCTGAAAAAAAAAAAAGAAGAATTAGAACTCTTTTTAAATCAAAGCCATAACCAAGCTGGATAAAGAATATGATGACAACTTGGAGATGCAGAATTTATTCATACCTACATATAAGTAAATGTGAGTAATTCATTCATTTATGTTAGCAAGTGACAAATTGGTTCCTGAGCAGAACAAACAAAATGAAATAATTTATTACTTAGGAAAAAAAATCAGGCCAATAAATTCCAACAAAGGGACTTCTGTTATCTCAGGATGTTCTGTCCTCAGTCTATTAAGGTAAGGAAAAGCATGCTTCATGCCAAAGTGATGTGAAATGTTTACTTTGCCTTGTTTTAGGGTAGGGTGTAATTATTACCATCAGTGTCACATTTGTGTCTTTGCCTTCCTAGCATATGAATCAAATTTGCCACTTCATGAAGCATGAAATTACCTTTTCAATACTAATTCAATAATAATGTTGAATAAACCATGAGCAATTATCACCTGAATCAGGAAATACTGTCTTCCCACCTCTGTCACTTTCCAGTCACTAAGAATACAGCTCTGTTTGCTCACACCACAGAAGGGTATGACATTGATGTGACGAATATTTCCAAAACTAGGTGAGTAAGAACATTCCAAGGGTTGGAATCCCAAGCCCCTTGCCTAGACATTTCCTGTATCCTTGGATCCCACAGAATGGTTATAGAGTTGTCATCTTTATTAAGTAACAAAACAAAACAAAACCACTTATTAAGTTATCCCCAGGTAGCAGACATTGTAAAGGAATGTAAAAGAGATTCATGGCTGCTTTCTAGTAAAAGCTTATACTCTGAGTAGGCATAAAATCTTTTGGAGCGATCAGGGAATCAGATCACAGAATTCTTGACAAAAAATATAGTAATAGCCATAGTAATCTGATAGTCATTATGGCAACACTAATAACGAAAATCATAGCTACCCTTTAGTGAGTGTTTCCTATTTTCCAGGTGTGTTGCTACTAAGTGCTTCATTAGCATTATTTTATTTAATCCTCACACCCATTCTATAAGGTAGAGATGACAAAACTGAGGCTTATAGAATTTGAGAAGTTTCCCCAAGATCACAGAACTATTCAGTGTCATAGCTGAGACTGACACCAAGGTCTGTCGGAGCATAGAGTTCATTCTCTCTCCACTCTTCCATTCTAGCTGAAAAAGTCTCAGAAAACACCAAATCCATGACCATGCATTTCTGTAATAGATGAAAAATCAAGAGCCAAAAATACTCAGGTCTCTGATTATAAATGTTCACTTGGACAGCCTTGCCTAGAACCAAGGCCAAGTGAGGGTGAAAAGCACCCCTAAAGACTCAACTCGAGGATTCAGGTAACATTGAGTACATTTTCTTTGCATTAGTTGCTATTTGCTAAGTAGTGTGTTGTGTAAAATTCTGTGGTCCCTGCCCCAGTAGAGCTTATAGTCTAGTAGGGAAGGCAGGTGTCATTTAGATAATTACGTAAGAGAAGGTAAAATTAAACTGTCATCATTGCTTCAAAAGAATGGTAAAAGGTTCAATGAGAGATTATAATATGGCTGTGGTAAGGAATTTTGTTTTTGGCTTAAACACTACAGGAAATTTTTTCAAAGGTGGGAAACAGTGCTAGTGTTGGAGGTAAGGAAACTATAATTTCAAAATCTCTGGATTGAGAGAACAGAGGATGAAGCGGAAAGTAAGTGTGTGTGGGGACGTGGTAATACCAATTAGAGGATTATTAAATTGTCTTCAAAAGGGACAATGGTCTGGATTAGGATAAAGCTGGGAGTATATAGAAAAATGAAAGGATTCTAGAAATACACAAGAGGTAACACTGACATTCATGTAGGCAAATCATAAGCAAGTCATTCTTATGAAATCAAGCCTGGACTGGATTCTTACCAAAAAGTGATTTTCTCTCTTCTGATTTGTGGGGGGGACTTGACCCATTTATTTGAATCTTAATTGATTTTGAACCTGCTTAATAAGCATTAAAAGGTCTCTGTTTAATGGAATGCTAAGTGATTTTTGTATGTAATTTTTTTTTTCCTGAGTAATTTTAGCGAAAATCCAGAGGCAAAAACTATTCTTTTCAAATTGGCTTACTTTATGGTTGAGAGAGACATGGGCTCTATGGGTCTCTCTGATGTACAGAGAAAAACTCAACCCATAGTTTCTGCTCCTCAACCAGAAAAAAAAAAAAAGAGAGAGAGACACTATTGATGGGGTTTTTCCTCAGTATTTCTGGCTCATGGGGTGGTGTATGCACTCTTCTGTTTTTTAGCCAATCTTTAACAAAGCTCCTCATACCAGATGTCTCCCCTAGAAGGCTCACTGATATCTTATACCATACCATGTATATGCTGCATATACTATACCTGACTGGATCATACATTAAAGAACAACAGAATTATTTTTTACACCATACTACTAAATCTAAAACAAAATTAGCTCTAGCCTATATGTATCATAAAAAGTATCACTGCCTTTAAGCTATATTTAAGTTAAATAGTTTGTGTTTTGCCAATTGAGTCATAGCTGTATGTCTGTCTATCTACCTATTTATCTATCTATCCATCCATCCATCTATCTCTATCCCTACTTCTTCCCCCATCAACTTTTTCTCTATTTCTTTAAGTCACAAATGGATAATACCAATGAAGAGTGGATTGTTTGGCCAATAGATCCACCCTTTGTCAGGGTCCCAATAAAAGCCAGAT
The DNA here is from genome assembly GCF_002201575.2 of Neomonachus schauinslandi. Taxonomy (NCBI): domain Eukaryota; kingdom Metazoa; phylum Chordata; class Mammalia; order Carnivora; family Phocidae; genus Neomonachus; species Neomonachus schauinslandi. The sequence continues at coordinate 33,492,256 of NC_058417.1, read as the reverse complement.
AAAAATAAGCCTTTGACATAAAGTTCTCACATTTTTCATAAACTTGGTGTTAAATTTCTCTCCACAAACCGAGCTACTCTTTATCCCTCATTCGTGTGACAGATGCCTTTCCTCATGTTCTTATTATTAGCCCTACCCTACCCTTAAGATTTCATACTTGGTACCACTTTCTGGCTACCATCTCAGTTCCTTTTCTTGGTCCTAAGTGATGTTTCTGTCTTAGAAATGTCACCTCAGGTCACTGAGAGTAGGAACTGGAAGGGGAAGAAGCAGGACTGGGATCCCATGTGTACCCAGAGCCCATGTGCTTAGCCACTGGTAAACTACTTCTATGAATAACCCTCCTACTTCAGCTTGGCCCCTAACACCTGCTCTTGTGTGCCCACTAGTCCTGCAGGCCCCCGCGAAGGAGGAACTGTCTAGACATAGTTCTGGGTGTATAATGAGGGCCCAGCCCCGAGTCAGCTTCTAGTTGGTGTTGCTTCCGAATCATGATGACATGAAGGCGAAGGTCTACCAACAGAATAAATGCTCTAGGCTACAATGCCAGCAGGAGCTCTTGCGAATAGAAAGCACCAAGAACTTGTACGTTCTCCCGGGCTTTCCGATATCCCAGCTATAACACCCCTGCACTCTTGTGAATCTAGTGCAGCAAGGCTAAAAGGAAAAAAAGAACTATGAGTACCATTGTGTTTTAAAAAAAAAAATTTGTTTCTTGCTTTTGGGTAGCTTTTAAATAATCGTGGCAACTCCTCAGCATTTTAAAGAAGCTTATTAAAAAAGGAGTTAGGAGGGAGCACCTGGGTGGCTCAGCTGTTTAAGCATCTGACTCTTGATTTCAGCTCAGGCATGATCTCAGGGTCGTGGGATCGAGCCCTTCATGGGGCTCCGTGCTCAATGGGGAATCTGCTTGAGATTTTTCTCTCTCCCTCTCCCTTTGCCCCTCCCTCTACACGCACACGGGTGTGCTCACACTCACGTGTGTGCTCGCTTTCTCTCACACACACAAAAAAAAAGTAGGCAGGAGTCTAGAATTTACTCTTAATATCCAAATTTGGAAATACTCTACATGGCCAACATCCAAGAACACTGAGTAAGCTATGGCAGTTAATAATGATGACGATGATGTCATAACTGCAACAGCACGCACTTATCAAGCCCTTATTAGGAATCACTAGGACTAGATTCACCCCCTCATTTTACCTTTGCAACAACCTTACAAAGCTCAGGAACACGGTCAGTATAAGATGATGTTGCCAAGAGTTCATGATAAAGTGGAGAAATAAAAAAAATAGGACATAAAATTCTTTCTTTTGCAAGAGAAAAACTAGTTACTAGAAAAAACTGGAAAGAAATACAGTATAATATTACTAGTGGTCAATTGCCAAAGGTGGGACTATGTGTACCTTTTCTTCCTTTTCTCCCTGAATTTTTTTTCTCTTACAAATCCTTGTTACTTTTCCATTGGGAAAACACATGAAACCTTATTGAAAATAAACAAATGCTGTGTCATTTCTCTCCTGAAGATGACTAACTAGAAAAATATTTGTTCTCAAAAGGTCTTTGGGGGTCTCCAGAGAGTCTAAGTTAGATTTTGTTCTTCAGCAGGTTAAAAAACCATTGCCTACCATTCTTTCTTGGAGGCACTACTTCAAAATTCTCCCAAAGAGGAACATAGTTGTGGACCTCTCAGATCTGGAAAGATGCTGCTGGTGAACCAAAAATTACAGGAGATAAGGCACCTCAGGTGAGTCTGGTGATTTATACTCTTCTCAGCAACTTCATTTTCCTCTTTTCCTCCTTGTCCCTCACAAGACCCCTAGGAGTCAGCAACACCAGGCACTGTTAACGTCCTCATTACAGAAAGTCAGGGATAATGAGAACAGCTACCTGGCCCCACAATGAACTAGTAAACATCTGAGACTAGAACCTAATCTCAGCTCTTAATTCCATGCCCTCTTTAAGTACAAGGGCTATCTACTAAGAGTCCTGATTACAAATGGCAGGCAAGACAAGCTTACCAGGCCATGGGCTATGTAAAATGTGGATGAAGGTTCTGTATAATGTCTGCTGTAAATTCACTATAGTGCAAACCTCAGAAAATTAAAGGCATACCAGTGTTATCATAATCTGATTCAGCCAGTCATGCAATATTTATTGCATGCCAAGCACTATGAAAGTCCTGGGGATTCAGCGATGGCTGCCTTCAGGTAGCCTACTGTGGGGAATGAAACTTAGTAGTATAATACAATGGATGAGTAATGAGTAATGTAAAAGAGACATAACAAGGTGTAACAAGCTCTCAAAAGAGGGGCGTGCTGCTCCTCATTCATTCACTCATTCAGTGCTTCTTGCTGCCACGTTTTGAGCTGGGTTTTGGGATCCACAGCAAAGAACACATGATCAGGGGCGCCTGGGTGGCTCAGTCAGTTAAGCGTCTGCCTTCGGCTCAGGTCATGATCCCAGGGTCCTGGGATCAAGCCCTGCATCGGGCTCCCTGCTCGGCGGGAAGCCTGCTTCTCCCTCTCCCACTCCCCCTGCTGTGTTCCCTCTCTCGCTGTCTCTCTGTCAAATAAATAAAAAAATCTTTAAAAAAAAAAAAAAGAACACGTGATCTTTACCTGGGAGGATTACCATCTAATGGGGAAAACAGGATTATATTGATTATACAGACCTAAATTAAATCAGAAATGAGGTAAATGTGCCAAAGGATAGTTACCCAGTACTGTAAAAAACATATGTTCTACATGTGATATATGCTTTTGACATTATACACCCAGAACACTCAAGAATATTTTGACTCAAGGGAGAGTTTCTTTGCAACCCTCTACTAGAAACTGAGACATTTGGTAGTTCCTTGAAGGCTTGGACATTCACAGGATAGTTTCCAGGGGCTGACTGGAAGGAGCCTACTCAATAATGCTTATACATTTATGGTACTAATTTGATAGACTCACTGTTTCTCTGTTTTCTCCTCTCCACCACTGCACAGAGTAAATGCTTATCCTCTTGCCCTCAGTTTATGGATGGGATGTAAAGTTGGAATGCTCCTCTCTTCCCGAATAAGCCAGGCGCACACAGTTTTATTTTTTTCCCCTCCTGCAATCATATCACATTATTCATAGTAAAGCATTAGCTCCTAACCTGAAGCATCCTCCGCTGAGGGTAACAGATGGCATCGGGACGCCTATGTTAGAAGGAGTGGAAACCTGATTATACTCTTTCTAATTTTTTTCCCCTCCTACATGAAGCACGCTATAGCCACCTCATCGAATATGGTGATGTGTCAAAACTTAATTAGCCAACACTTGTACCCCATCTACATTGTGTTGGGAACGATTTTTTCAAAAGCAAGAGAAAAGAGCTTAAAATATTCTGGCAAGAAGGGAATTCTTAGGATACAAAGGAGAGAGAATAATGCAATAAGCTATTTTATATTCCCAAAGCTTTCATACTTTCTTAGATAAGCTGAAGCAGGAGGAAACTTCTTGGTTCCTCGGATGCAGGCTGGCATACCTTCTACACAAAAATGGGAAATACTGGCATGTCTGTGTGTACTTATAGGGCATCAGGGACTAGTATATTTGAATGAAGTATAGTTCCTGTGTTTCGGGCCTGCATCATAGGGTGACCAACCCCCCTGGTTTGCCTGGAACTGAGAGGGCTTTTGCGATGCAAGAATTTCATTACACTGGGGAAGTCCGTGTCACCTTCAATGCATGTAAACAATAGTCATAAAAAGACTTACATTACAAACTTCAAAGGTCATGTTGACCAGGCCAGTGGTTTCTTCTGCTCTCCTTTTACCATTTGGAGGAAGGAGGCTGACTGTTCCTAGGAACATCAGAGGAGATCTTTCTTGTTCCTAAACTGGCTCATCTGTCCAAATCCCATCTCCACCATTTTTCTTCTCTTCTGGCCCTGCTCCCCGTGTCCTAGCTACTACCCTCACGGCTTCCTGGCTGAATATAGTCAAATGCTCACAGCAGCATGAGAAGAGTCTCAGGCTCATCCATCCCCTGTTCACAAAGCAGGCCCAGAGCTCCTTTCACATTTTGTAGAGATTTTTAACCAGGGGACAGAAAAAAAAAAATGAGATAAACGGTCAAAGTGACAAACAGCCTCAAAAATCTCACAATAAAAATACACTTTTGCAATTCTCTAACATGTATATGGAGTGAGTTCTATCCTAGCGTCCTTATTTACTAATTGTGTGCCTGAGAGAGTCAGTCCCACCTCTATTCCATCCCCAACCTCTCTTGGCCTCTACTATTTACAGGCTTGGCAATGAGGTCTCTATCTTAGGCTCCTTCCACTGCTCATGACCATAGGAAGCAGTAAATGCAGTACAAACCATGTGGATTTTAGGGTTCTATGCCTATTCAGAGCTGGTTTCAGATCTTGGCTCTGCCACTTTTTAGCTGAATACTCTTGGATGAATTACTGAATCCCTCTGAACCTCGGTTTACTCATTATATCGTCACAGAGATGTAAAAACCATCAAAAAGTCATATTTACATGTTGCCAACCTTCTAAGGAGGCTGCTTTGTTTGCTCTGATGTTCAGCATCATAGATAACTACGAGGCACACAGGAATCTCAACAGTCAGAGAAAGATGCAAGTACATTTCTATATTTTCTTCATTAAGGCAAGGAAGTGGTTGATGATTTTCTCCAAGATTGGAAATCCAAAGGGTTATTCATCAGTGTCCCAGAAATTGCAGTTGGCTCTCCCCCGTGGCATGGAGAGAGCCATAGAATTGGAATATGAGGCTTAGGCATGGAGTTAGAAGTGGTTGGGCAAACAGTTCACAATGCATCTCAGGTGGGAATAATTCCCCCTGACCTCACCAACTTGTAAGAATTAACTGAGAACAGATCTAAAAGCATGGGACACAGACCATGCATGGGGCACAGACCATTCATGACCATTGGTGAAGTTGGGCAGACTTCTTTTTCCCTTCTGGTAAAGGAACTAGAAGGGTCACATGACTAATAAATAGCATTTCTATCACTCCCTTGCTTCCCTTCTTCCTTGCTTAGAATCCACGATCCATCACCATGATCAGCCCCTTCCCTATAACTCAACTCCTTTATCACGGTCACCTGCCACACCTGATAGCTGGCTGGAACTAGCTCTCCACCTACCTTGTCCCTGTCCCCAGCTATAGAATGAGTTTGGATAAAAACATACAACTGTATTTTCATTTCAACCATAACTCTCAAGTATGTCCTCAGTATTCCCTAGCAATGCTTTGGTCAATTTATGATCCACATTCAGGGATATCTATTTTATACCTCCTCCCCATCCTCCTCAAATTTCCCATTCCCATTCTTTGCTCTCAGTTGATGACCTTGATTATTTGAAGGATAACACAAATCAGTCAGACACAGAGCTACTTCACCTTCCCATAAACCAAACCTACTTCCCCAGCCCCATCTGCACCCAGATTCTCTTCACCCCTCCAGTTACAGGAGTGAGCTGTCCTTTCATCCACCTATAGCCAGCACCTCCTTTTGCACTGGATCCCACCTTCTGTTGCCCAAAGGAGGACGTGACGGCCACAGGGAGCTTGTCTTTCCTTAGCATTATCAGTGAATTGGATTATTCCCATTAGCATATGATTATGTCCTAATATATATCCTGTCTGAAATAAAAAACTACAACACCTATTTGATCCTCATTCCTAACTCTCTAATTTCTCTCTCTCTCTAGTATGTATATTATAAATCTATATCTACACACACACACACACACACACACACACATACACTGTTCGTTTAATATCTGTTGCTGACCAGATCCCCACTCAAGGCTGCAGGACTTATCCCCCCAACTGCTCTCAGTGCTACAGCTGAGAGTCCTCAGTTGCTAGTTGTCTCCCAGAATTGCTTTAAGAGGGTAAGAGCCTCCTGCCCAAGATCACGCCCCCTTCCTGGATAGCCCTCAGTCAGGCCCTGTGCACCAGTCTGAAGGTGAGGGCCCCCACATTCCAATGGGGGATCATTCTGCAGGGCCATCCTAGCTTCAGAGCTCGCCATGGGGTCACCCACATTGCAACCCAGCTTCTTCTGCTCAGTCTTCCCTCCTTCCTTTCCCCCATGGGAGTCGAGCTGGAGAGCCATCTTCAGTCAACTTCCTACACACCAATGCTCATCTCCGAGTCTTTTCCTGGGAAACCTGACCTGTAATACTTTCATTAACATGTGAGTTCCACCAGTGCTGGGGCCTTATCTGCCTGTTTTTCAGTCAGATGCCAGGGTTTAGAACAGTACTTGGTACATGGCAGATGTTCAAGGAATAGCTGGTAAATGAATGAATCAAATCGCAGAGCTGGCATCAGATCTGGTCCTGCAAGATCCCAAGCCAGTACTCTCTGCCCCACAAACACTACCCAAAGAGACTTCCAACTTATAACTTTGAGATCCAGTTCACTTTGAAACTCTGCCCTTGCTTCTGCATGCACCTGGTACCAGATGAGTCTTGCGGTAAGCTAACGCACAGAGATTAATTGGAAGAATTCGTTCTCACAAATGGTAAACCGGGGGCAGCTCATGCATGGCCATGTAATTACTTTGGTGGCACTGACGCATCAGGAGGCCCCTGGAGGGTCCAGAATCCCACTCAGCCCGAGAGGTTTCCATCTTAACTTTGAATTTCCTTGGGTCTCTGTCACTTGAAGTCAAACAACATCATCTTAACAAATTTTGAGTGTGTGAATAATTTCTCTGTTTCTTCTGTCCTGGTATGTAAACCGATATTAAAGACTAGAATATTTATCATGTTGACAGCTCCCGCCTGCTAGATTAGATTTTGTTAAGGAGCTGAGTTTTCCTCCGAGAGCATTCAACTCCGTATCTTCCTACTCTCGCCTTCCACTTTAGACGCATTTGGTATTGGCTAGCTCTACACCAGAATAAAATGGGAGGCAGCCAATAGAAATAGCTGAGGATATTGGCCACCTTCAACCCAGACTACCGGGGAAATACAAATTTAGTTACGAAATAAAAAGCCAATTTAGTTGAATTCCACTTTGTCTGTAACTGAGAATATTTTCTGCTTCAATGTTTGAAATTGTAGACATGTCATAAAATGTCACCCTGCTCTGTGTTGCTTAACTCATCTGCTCCTGCTTCTATCTGTTGTCCTTTATCTTCAAATCCTGGGGACTGAGCTATTTGAACCAGACCTCCCAGCCAGAAGCAGGGCGACAGGAATGAACAGCAGAAGGGGAAGCTCCTTTTGTGGGTTTGGGTTGGGGGGTGGGGAGAAGAGAGGCTTAGGGAGGGGGATGGTGTCAGAGGGGAGCCTTAAAGATGACGCACAGAATCCCCTCTGATCCTACCCTTAAGCTCTTTTAGAAAACCTAATCTCCAAAGATTTAGTTTATTTTTGATTATAAACAAAATATCTTTCTACCCATGGTAATTAATAAAACTAGAAAGCAGAGAAACAGACCAGCTGGTTTCCCTCTTCTTAATTAGGTACCTCTGATTTATTTAATTATTTGTTTTGTTCTTCTTTCTATCTCGCGTCATGCCACAAAAGATTTCCTATGGTTTACGGGGGAAAAAATTATATATAACAAAACTATCAAAGCAGGTTAAAGACAGAATAGAATGACAGGGCCCGGAGAGTAATTCAGCAGGCTATAAAGGCCCACTAATTTTATTACAGGTAAAGATTTGGCTCTGAAGTTCTTTATACTTAAAAAGAAATGAATAACACAGTTCTCATGGAGGGAAAAAGCACATCAGTTGTGCGGAGGGAGCAAGGCTTTTCCTAACGCTTAGTGTTACAGAAATTTCTCACTGAGGGCTTCCTTCAGGAAGACCCAATGACACAATGTCCTTTACAAAATGCCAGTGGTGATTTAAAGGGTAGATCCTTCCTCTAGATTGTTCATAAATTTGAGTTTTGTAAGGCAAAATGAATCTTTTTTTTAAAACTTTTTTATTGTTATGTTAATCCCCATACATTACCTCATTAGTTTTAGATGTAGTGTTCCATGATTCATTGTTTGTGCATAACACCCAGTGCTCCATGCAGAACGTGCCCTCTTTAATACCCATCACGAGGCTAACCCATCCTCCTCCCCCCTCCCCTCTAGAACCCTCAGTTTGTTTTTCAGAGTCCATCATCTCTCATGGTTCATCTCCCCCTCTGATTTCCCCCCTTCATTCTTCCCCTCCTGCTATCCTCTTCTTTTTTTTTTTTCTTAACATATATTGCATTATTTGTGTCAGAGGTACAGATCTGAGATTCAACAGTCTTGCACAATTCACAGCACTTACCAGAGCACATACCCTCCCCAGTATCTATCACCCAGTCACCCCATCCCTCCCACCCCACCCCTCACTCCAGGAACCCTCAGTTTGTTTCCTGAGATTAAGAATTCCTCATATCAGTGAGGTCATATGATACATGTCTTTCTCTGTTTGACTTATTTCGCTCAGCATAATACCCTCCAGTTCCATCCACGTCGTTGCAAATGGCAAGATCTCATTCCTTTTGATGGCTGCATAATATTCCATTGTATATATATACCACCTCTTCTTTATCCATTCATCTGTCAATGGACATCTTGGCTCGTTCCACAGTTTGGCTATTGTGGACATTGCTGCTATAAACATCAGGGTGCACGTACCCTTTCGGATCCCTACTTTTGTATCTTTGGGGTAAATACCCAGTAGTGCAATTGTTGGATCATAGGGTAGCTCTATTTTCAACTTTTTGAGGAACCTCCATACTGTTTTCCAGAGAGGCTGCACCAGCTTGCATTCCCACCAACAGTGTAGGAGGGTTCCCCTTTCTCTGCATCCCTGCCAACATCTGTCGTTTCCTGACTTGTTAATTTTAGCCATTCTGACTGGTGTGAGGTGGTATCTCATTGAGGTTTTGATTTGGATTTCCCTGATGCCAAGCGATGTTGAGCACTTTTTCATGTGTCTGTTGGCCATTTGGATGTCTTCTTTGGAAAAATGTCTGTTCAGGTCTTCTGCCCATTTCTTGATTGGATTATTTGTTCTTTGGGTGTTGAGTTTGATAAGTTCTTTATAGATTTTGGATACTAGCCCTTTATCTGATATGTCATTAGGCAAAATGAATCTTAAAGGTGTTTGTTGCTATGGGGAAGGGGACACATTTTGGTCTGTAAGTTATCACCTTTCAATTTATCACTTTTGTTCACCGTGGATTTTTTCATGTGAAATTTTCTCAAATACAGGCCAATCTGGGGAGTGGAGAGACTGTAGTAGAAACCACAGATGGCTATGTGACTTGGCCTCTGTAATGTGGGTAGAAGCGACAAGGATCCAGTTTTGCCCCTACGGCTTATGTGGTCCTGTGTGCTTTCACTTCCCCCTCTGAGAACTTCTGATCTCAGCTAAAAGGTCATGCTCTAGGTAGTTGCTGCCCCTTCAGCCTGGGCCACAAAGCCTAGCTGACCTTGACTTGAATAAGACCTGGCTCCGGCAGACCTGAAGACCCATGAGTAAGAAATACGTGCTTATGAGATTTTGTAGTTATTTGTTAAGTAATGCTATTAAATAGCATTATTGTGGCAATAGCTTGCTAATACCTTGCCTTGACTATGCCACGAAGTTGTGAAGGTTAAGTCAGAGAATGATCAAGGGTATTATTTGCATAACCAAATGTAATGGATGAATTATAACTGTTAACTTCTCTGATGTTTACTCCAATATACAGCTTATAGAGTTGACAGCAGACCTGCCTTTTGCTTGCTGGCAAATGAACTGATCCTAGGACAGTCACATACCCAGCAAGTGCATCATAGAGGAGGTGGTTCATTCTGCCTGGCATTGAGAGACCCATTAGTTGACAGGTTAGGTGGACCCTTGTGTACTGGAACACAATACTGTGTCTATTTGGCCCATCATGCACAGATGGGAGAGTGAGTTGAGACTGTTGGCTGGAGTGACACAAAAGGACAATCCAGAAGAAGCTAGAAGAAGTGGGACAAAATAGTAAAGAGCTACTAAGAGGAGTCTAGAAACCCAAGTACAAGTCTGGCTGATCTATTGTTAAGCACTAATCATTTGATATGATGGAGATTACTTTGTTCAATCAGTAAAGATCTGAATTACCTACTTGTCCTTTCCTGGGGGTCACCATGGGAATTATAATGATAACATCCACATTTCTGCATATCTTTTTTAACCTACTTTGGTCATCTGAGCCCAGATTAAATACCATAAACATTTATCAAGAGGTTACCAACAATTTCAGTGCATATTTATTGGGCACCTACAATGAGCCAAATCCTACACGGTTTCAGGAATAAGCAAGATAGATCACTAGACATGGTTAAATATATGCCAGATTATAAAATACATGAAGACTGTACTCCATGAAGACTAAGAAGTCTAGCTCTCACTGATGGGGACCAGGACACGCAGCCCCAAAATAAGCCAGTTTGGCTTAAGAATTATTTTGAGCAGAACTCATTTGGGTTCCTGATGTCCCTTATCTTCCTAAAAGCAGAGCCTCCCCAAAGAACTCAACTGTCATAAAGCCCTCCCCTGAAGTAACTTTAATTTCTCTTCTGGAACAACACCACACTCAGAAAGACGTCACAAACTATCCTATCTCCCATCCCGTCTCCTAAGAGCCCATTTATCTTTCCAAAAAGCCATTTGTTTTTCCGTAAGTGCCCTCTCTTCCCCTCCCTTTCCCCTACTAAGTTAGTTACATAGATCCCCAATTCGAACCATCCCTTTGAGTTACTCATCTCTATCCCTGTATTACTTCCATGTATTAATAGGCATCACACACATGTTAATAAACTTCTGTTTGTTTCTCTCTTGTTAATCTGTCTTTTGTCAACATAATCTACAGGGCCCCAGCTGGAGAATCTAGGGCAGAAGGAAAAAGATATTCTGCTCAAAGCTTATCATCTACTATATGTTTTACCACGTTATATGTACCACCTTTTACCTCTTTTTATGGACAAAAAAGTACACTGATATTGATGGCATAAATAAAATTGACTTCAAATCACAAGCATATTATTGCATGAGTACATATTATTACATGGGCATCATTACTATGGTGACCTAATTTCCAGGGTCAGCTATTTCTCTGTTAAATTAAAATTAAATTGTGGAAACACTATGTGCTAGGCACAATGATGGGAGCATTCCAACAATCTGTGATTCTTTAATATTAACTCCACTGGAGAGATCAGGAAACAGGCTCAAGGGGATAAAGTAACTTGCTTAAGGCCGTTAGAGTCTAAGCGCATTCCTTTTTTCTCTGCATCCTGCTATCCTCATAGTTTATTTACTGTGCTCCATATGGTGCAGTCAGTAAAAAGCAAATGGCAACTGGAAAAAAAAAAAAAAAAAAAGCAACCCAACTTGCCTGCCATTTCTCTTCTTCATAGCTAGAGAAAGAGTTTACTAACATCAGTGTCAATGATCATAAAGCGAAACGTCCTAAGCCTTAAATTTGCTTTTCAAATACCAGTATTTCAGAGGCAGATTACCTGACTCCAATAATATGCCTCAAACCTTGCACTGTAGGTGCAATGAGAAGGAATATTTTCATCCATTATAAGAGGCTTGTCAGGGGAAAATATTTTCCTGATATCATACCCAAGAGAACAGCATGTGGAGCAACATTATCATATTTTATTGAACTTTCATATATTCCATGCAGTATAATGTATATTTTATCTTTTGAAAAGCCTTGGTAACAAAAGAATAAAATATCTATCTAAAACTCAATGTACTTTCTAATAATGCTGCATGCACATTAATAGCATTCAAAACAATTCACAGGGCTCTGGTAGCTCACCAGTCTGTGCTAGGAATGAATATCCTTCAGTTCCAGGAAGGAAAGCTCAACACTGTGGCTTTGCTCACTCTTCATAGCAGGGGGCAGGTGGAAGGTAAGGGGCAGAGTAAAGGGCATACATTCATAAAGGCTTCCTCTCAACTGGCAAGATGGGGGAGGAATGTCCTGAGCACTGGGAGTTAAGTACTAGCCTAGCTTAATTTGCATATTCTTGTGGCTTCGCAAGGGTATTGATTCTAGCCTCTGAGAGACAATTTACATAAAGGTTTCAGGGCATTCTCAGGAAACTAGCAAAGAGGATTCTGGAGTAGACAATGACAGTCTCAAGAAAAACAAGGAGAAAGAAACCAATTGTTGGTAGTTGGGGGATGGGAGGCTGGGTGAATTACTTAGAGGTAGAAGAGAGCATAAAGACACATGTTTGAGATGAGGTATCCTTCTGCTGGTGACTGAGAGCTTCACGTCTGATTCCCACCAGGCATAGTCACTCAAAGCGCTTCCAGGCAAAGTCCCTAGGGTCTTGGTATAAACTCAGAGGCTCCCATGGAATTGGAAAAGCCATGTTATCTTCTAGGGACTCAAAAGAAAGTTCAAGGTCAGACCAGTCGGGCTTGGGATAAAGGTCTTCAGAGGCTTTGGAGAAATACCACTGTCAGGATGGGAGTGATCATTCATGTTTCAGCAGTGCCTGCAAGAGTCATGCAGAGTACCGGGGAGGTGGGTCGCAGGGGGAGGAGTGACCCCACCCACACATACTCCCAGGAAGCACGAGTCACCCAAGTCACCCGGGGCCACACAGAAGGGATGGACCTGGGAGGCTGGGGTAAGCTCCCAGCAATGGTCTAGACCATGGACGTGAGCCAGAAACCACTGTCATCTTAAGTCTTTGCTTTGACTGTCCCATTCCCGAGATGCCTGGAGAACTGAGGGTCACCTCTGAATTCCTTTCAGTCTTTTTTTTTTTTTTAAATTTTTTAAATTTTTTTATTTTTTTAAAGATTTTATTTATTTATTTGAGAGAGAGAGAATGAGAGAGAGCACATGAGAGGGGGGAGGGTCAGAGGGAGAAGCAGACTCCCTGCCAAGCAGGGAGCCCGATGCGGGACTCGATCCAGGGACTCCAGGATCATGACCTGAGCCGAAGGCAGTCGCTCAACCAACTGAGCCACTCAGGCGCCCGAATTCCTTTCAGTCTTAACACTGGATGTGGAGAAGAACAAACCTAAAATTTCCATCCATTATCATCATTATGATCCACAGAGAACTAAGGGCAGGCTGAGAAATGAATGGCAGGGGTGTACCAGCTTTGCCCCTGTTAAATTATGCACATCATATGAAATGACTTAAAGGATGAGTGCCCAGAAGAAACAGGGACAGGCCATATACACTGGCCAGTCCCCTGAGGCTCGTGACTTTAAAAGTTTCTCTTGATCTGCCATGAGCCCCGCGGAACATGGAAATGTGCCTACCGGGATTTCCACCGTGCAATTCTTGTTCTTTGGAGGAATACCCTACATGCAGAAGCACCACGGCATGTCCTCAGCGCAAAGCAAGGGAAACAGAGCAGAGCAAACGGAAGACACAGAAAACACTGCCACCGTGTAAACAGAGAGAAAACACTCATGTCCGTGTCCTCGAAACTAAAACTGTGTCTTTCTCCTGACTCTAGAGCTACCAGATCTGGTACGGTGATGCCAGTAACTATCTGGGGCATTTTAGGTGGCACTTCTTTGATGAAGGCTGTAGGAAAATTAACTACCCATTTAGAAATGACATTCAGTATGTGCTCGGCCACCTTGCTAGGGAGGAGAGTGGCGGCCAGATAACAAAGCAGACCTAGAGCATCACCTCGAAGGATAAAATATGTATGATGCTAGAGCCAAAACAAACAGGCTGCAGAGATGCAATGAACAGGCAGAGCATGGCAGGAACCCAGCACAGGGCACCACCTTCCCTCATTCTCTCAAATGATGGCAAAGAGAAGGAAATTGGCTGAAAGTCAGGGCTCTTCTGATCTGAGACCCTCTCCTTCCTGAATCCAGGCTATATTGGAGGGTATTTTTCCCCTGTCTTTAGCTTTAGTGCAACATTCTGGAAAGGGACACAGTGTTTCAGGCAGACAAGCTGAGGCTGAAACTCAGCTCTTTTTCTTGTCTCCCCTGTAACTCTAGGTAAATTATGTAACAACTGTACATCTCAGGCTTCCTGGTCTGCAAAACTGACCATCTCAGATTGTTTGGGGAATTAAATGAGATAAAATATGTATGTATCAATGGATGTGGCAGGTACTCAATAAATCTACTTCCTTTCTCTCTTCCCATCTATTTGTAATTCCAGGATCTGGGGCATTTTTTTTTTCACTTATCTATATATCATTTCATTCAATAAACATTTATTGAGTGTTTTCTTTGTGCCATGCACTTCACTGCTAATCAGAATTTGTCAGCCACGGCCATGAAAAGAAGTGGGCCAAATGAGCCCAGACTGCAGGTTGAAAGGGGTTACCCTTATTCGAGACCCTATGTCTCATAGCTGTTGGTGTTTTAAGCACACAACCCACAAGGGAAATGCCAGACCACATGGTAATTAGCAAGAACAACATGTTCGTCCAAACAAACAGGCTGCAGAGAGGCAAGATTCTGTTGCTCCCACTTGAATTTGCATCAAAGGACTCTGGCTGAGGTTAATTCACCTCCGAAAGGTGATCAAGGTATACACTTTTCTCTTCACTATATGGATGCCAGTCTTTGAAAGGCAAATTAAAGGCTTTACCAAACGTATGATTATGGGTGTTTGTGTAACGTTTGACCTTCTTCTGTCTTCACAATCCTTTGAATTTTATGTTTCTAATCACAGAGTGTCGCAATCCAGAACACACAGAACAGTTTGACTATATTAGTGAAGTTACTTATTTATATATTATCTGTGATCACTTGCTTTCCTCCATTATATTCTTCCAAGTGGGTAACTTACAGTTATTAACTTTCAGGAAGCCCCTATATATCATAGCATCATACCATTAAGCCTTTTGGAAATTCATCACAAATCAGTATACAGATGACATTGATGTCTTATTGCTATTCATTCCTCCTGGGCCGTTTTTAGCAGTTCATTTTTTATATCCCTGCAGTGCTGAAATATGGCTCACTCCAGTATCTGTCCTTTTTGTAATCGCAAAAGGAAAGCTTGGCAGTTGTTGTATATTACACTCTTGAGAAAAATGCTAGTAATATGTCGAATTGATTGAACAGCATGGACTCAAAACTGCCTGGCACAGGGCTATTTCCTCAGTCTTATTCAGATTTTTTTTAAAAAGCATACCTTTTAGAATCAGAAACTGTGAAATCATCATCACAAGACAATGTGTTGAATAAGGATCACTTGGAAAAGCCCAGAAGCTCCTCCCCATTTCTTCCCTTTGCTCCTGCAAATATGTTTATTGCATGTGTTTACAGTGTTGTATGCTATTCTTCTGGAAACATACTATCACTGACAAGAAGCTGGGGGGTGGGTTTGGGGAACTCGGGTTGTGAAATAGCCCTGGACATCCTTAGTTCTGGGGCAGTGGCAGCTTAAACTGGAAAAGTTCTTGGTGACATTGCTTTGTGATTGCCAGGGCATTGGGTAAAAGCTGTCTCCATATGCCAACCTTACTTTGCAAAGACATGATTAGGAGTAATGTGGGCTTGTAGAAGGCAACCAAGGAAAGACGATGTATTAAAAGAGGAATCAGAATGAAGGTAAGGAACGTCAGAATTCCATCTACTCATTTCTATGCTTCCCACCTCCTCCTCAGTTAGTGGAGACTGGGCTTGGGGAGGGTAGAGTACAGGGCAGCCCAAGTGGAATGATAGTTAAGGAGGCCAACACAGTCATTGGAGTCATTTCCAATATGAATATCTGTAGTGAATCTAAAACTTCTAACACTAGTTATCACAGATGCTGTTGGTGATCCCCTCAGATCCCCTTTTCTGGGAGAGTGAGCAGGTCTCTCAGCTCCTCTGAGTGTTGGCTGCAATCACCTCACCCTCCTCTTGGGAATTGCCCTTGGCCTATAAGAATCGCGATGCGCTGGTCAATATTTACCAACCAGCTTTCTGGGGAAAAAAGGCCCTGTTGTGTAGCATTGGCAGATTTCTTTGGTATAAACACACTTACCATGGGGATTTCAAGTTACCAACTTGATGTCACTGAATGTAGAGGGGGGAAGAGATGTTCGGATGGGCTCCGGAAAGCCAGTGTAAGTGAGCTTCTCCAGTGCAACACTGCACGTGAGCCGCCTTGCCTGGGAACACCAGCGATGTTATACCCGCCTTAGACTGCCTCCCTGGCCCGTGAGAGTAAGTAGAAGGCTGCAAGAACAGTGGTGCCATTCATGCTCAAGAGCTCCCTGTGGGATCCGGCTCCAGTTGGACTCCAGGTGGACTCCCATCTTTGCTGAACTTCTTCCCTGCTCTGCTGCCCCCACTCCTTTGCAGTTCTCACTTGAGAACCCTTCTTCAGCAATTCATTGGTTCAGGAAGCTGCATCTCAGGCTCTAAAAACTTGGGCTTGGGGAAGCATTGGACTCTGAAGGGCTGACACAACACTTAATTTGAACTGATAATTTTGCCCAAATCTTATTCTATCAGAGTCTCTCAAGCTCAAAATAAATAATTTGGGAGTCTTCAAGCACTAGGCTGTTTTCTATATTCAAACCTACCTAGCACACGGGCACTAAATAGTAACTATAAATAGCTGTATGTACTGCATAATCCCTCCTATCCCAGCACAAGCCATGCATGTTGCTTCTAGTGAGAAATCAGTGAAAATAGCTACTTGGCTTAAAAGAAAGAAAGTCGCTTCCCTCAACTTGAAATAAAAAAGAAGAAATATTTTCTGAATATTTCAGAGGAAAATGCAAATGAGGAAAAATCTCTGCTCCATAGAATTTGATGTGAGGCATATTTGTGATATGAAGGTGGGAGAAAATATTTTCAGGAGGTGAGATGCTGCTAGTTTGACAGGTTTCCATTGACTCCAACGCACCAGGCGGTATGTGTGTATGCTTTCACTTCTCGGTAAAAATGAGATCATGCCCCTTCATCATATGATATCATATGTAAACATGCTTTGTATATATGGTCAGAGCATGTGGGTTTCAGGGCTAAGGGCCAGAAATGACTAATATTATATTGTGTCACATCTGGTGAAGATCTTAGTAAACAGAGAAAAGAATCTGTTCAGAACACGAAGTAGGCAACATTAGCAAAATGTCTTACTGAATAGACACCAGGTTTATTGTATGAGAAAAACAGATGCTAGGCTGAACTAGCTAATCTATGAACATTTTTTATTTACTTTTTAAATAAAAATTGCATATATGTAAGGTGTGCAACATGAGGATTTGATATACACATGCACTGTTAAATGACTACTACAGTAAAACTAACCTATCCATCTACTCAGGGTTAGCATTTTCTTGTTGTTGGTGAGAGCACCTGAAATCTACTGTCTTTGTAAATTTCCAGCATTCAATAGGGCATTATTAATGATCGTCATTATGGTCTACATTAGATCTATATGCCTATTCATCCGACGTAACTACAACATTGGGGTGGGGAGGTGGGGAAATGGAAAAATAAACTGGCTGCTCTTAACTTTTCATACAGTTTAGATCTTGGCCCTAACATAGTACAGAACGGGGATTAGAACACCTACATTCTAAAATGATAAAAATATGAGATATTGGAAAGAAATGGATTATTTTAATTATTCTTTTTTTTTCTCAGTTCAAGTTTAATAGAAACAACAAAAGACAAAAAGTGATGCCCTGCTACTGTACATAACAGTTGGCCTGCCCCATAACAGCTCAGGCCCTTCTCTCCAGAGGAAGAAAGGCTGGCCTCCCCAACCCCTGCAGGAAAGGCCCATCCTGTCCCCATACCTCATCTGCACAGAGTCTAAAGTCTTATGTTCTAAGCATAACAATAGTACAAAAGAGATTTTGTTTTCATGGCCACCCACTGCAGCCCAGTGCTAAAATGACCCAGCGCTCACTTCTGCTTAGAGAAATATTCTTTGCTCTTCTGGACATCAGGCTTGATGGTATCACTGCCAGGCTTCCAGCCAGTTGGGCACACTTCCCCATGCTTGTCAGTAAACTGGAAGGCCTGAACCAGTCGCAGAGTCTCATCCACAGAGCGGCCGACAGGAAGGTCATCTACCGTGATCTGCCTAAGGATACCTTTATCATCAATGATGAAGAGGCCCCTGAACGAGATGCCTTCATCAGCCTTTAAGACTCCATAGTCCTGAGCAATGGTATGCTTGGGGTCTGATACCAAAGGAATGTTCATGGGTCCCAGTCCTCCTTGTTTCTTGGGTGTGCTGATCCATGCCAGGTGACAGAAATGAGAATCCACAGAAGCACCAATCACTTGACAGTTGAGTTTCTTAAATTCTTCTGCCCTGTCACTGAAAGCAATGATCTCCGTGGGGCACACAAAGGAGAAGTCAAGAGGGTAAAAGAAGAACACAATGTATTTTCCTTTGTAGTCAGATAGGCTGAGGTCTTTGAACTGGCCATCTGGCATAACAGCCGTGGCTTTGAAGTTGGGGGCAGGATGCCCAATTTTGGCATTTCCTGAAGACATCTTGCTCTCGGCGGCTCTGAGAACAAAAACGCCGAAGATAAGGCAGGAAGAAGACGCCTATTTTAATTATTCTTAATCCTTCATGAGACATTAATAAGGTTGCTTCTATATGACATTAAATTTTCATAAGAAAAAATTGGGGCACCTGGGTGGCTCAGTTGGTTAAGCGTCTGACTCTTGATTTCATCTCAGTTTATGATCTCAGGCTCCTGGGATTGAGCCCTGCATCAGGCTCCACACTCAGCAGGGGGTCTGCTTGAAGATTCTCTTCCTCTGCCTCTCTCCCCACTCACACACACACACACTCTATCTCAAATAAATAAATAAATAAATCTTTAAAAAAATAAATTTTCGTAAGAAAAATGAAAAGTCTGATCATTGCTCAGATGTTCAATTGTTAATGATGCATAGACTCCCAGATCATACCTTTTATTCTAGTTTTCCAGTTTTAATGTAATTCTTTCATTTCAGAAAAGCAGAATTAGAAGAAAATTTGTATTTTCTAAGTCCTTCATACAGAATCTACTTCATTTTTTGCCCCTGACATGATGGGGAAATTATTTATTTTTATTTTCAGACCAAAGATAATCTGGTTTCTAGGCAACAATGGCCCTTTAACTGGACTCAAAGTCTCTGAAGTTCAGGTAGGGAGAGCTTGGCTGGTCTATGCAGCCAAATGACCAGGCTTACAAGGAGAAGACTGGCCAATTTCAGAGCCTTCTTGGAGAGAATGCATAACTGATATCAGATTTTTAATATCAAAATTCAGAACTCTTGGGTATATGACTGTTTCTGTGTCACCCAGGTGTTCTGCCAGTTTTATCCTCTTGACTGTGATGGAGACACTTGTTCTGGAATGCTTGAGAGATAACACAAAGTGGGAGAAATAAAAATTAGGTCGTGTTTTTCCCTTTTCTCTTGCTCTTCTACCTCATTTTTAGATGAATGGCAAAAGAGCTGAACTACAAGCAGTGTAAGTGAGTACGACATTTTGTCACCTATTTGAAAGGGCAGTTAATTTGCCAAATGCCTGTTGGTTTCATCTGTGGAATCAAGTAACCAGACAACGAAGATGGTACCATGTGACTGATACTTAACACCCATGAAATTCCTGGGGAATTCACCTGCCTCTAAATTCATTAGATTTCTTGAATCAATTCCCCGCATACTCTCTCATAAAAATTGTGCTCCGTCCTCGGATAACTTGAATTTTCTTTTATTTAAGTGTTGCCACCAAAATCATAGAATTGTCAATCTTTCTAAAATGTAGGAAAGGGGAGTACCTATTTCACCCTGATGCAGAAGACAGAAGGCACGGGTTCCTTGGTCACATGAACCCAGGACCAGGAGGAAGGAGGGAGGAAAGCAAAGGGGGGCAGAGGAATGGGACAAGGTGAATGGGAGAAAGGAGACAGGGGAGGGGAGAAAAGGGTAGGAGAACAAGACAGAATGACTGAGAAGAGGAAGGTAAGTGGGGCGGGGGGGAAGGGAGAGAGAGAGACAGAGAGATAGAGAGAGACACAGACCAAGAAGCAGGAAGGGAAAGCAAAGTCTTTTCTAATACTCACAAGAGGAATAAAGAAAGACACAGAACTAGATGTATTTATAAAATACTAAAGCCAACGTCCAGGTGTTTCCTTCAAAGTCTTGCCTAATGACTGCATTGATTCTGTGGGCAATGTCAAGAGGGACACATTCCAAGCAACTGCTGAGATGCTGAGCAGTAATCCTGAGCCCAGCTCTAAGCTAGGCGACTGTGCACGAGAACCTGATGCCAACCACAGAACACCTTTGCTCTGAGCCCATCCCCAACTTAGGATACAGCATCAGTCTCTCACATTTTACTTATCTTTCATCACAAGGCCCTGAAACCTTCCACTGCCTGCAAAACGCTCTGCTCTGAGCATAAACACAATTACCTTGGCCTCGTTTCTTTATCTTTAATCAAAGTCCTTTCTTGTAACATTCATTTTCCCTGGATCCTCCATTTTAGCAACTCAGAGCAAAATATCCTAAAGGAGAAAGAGTCCGGTATCCAACACTTTGAGGAGTAATTTTGATAGCGGATGAGAAAGAGGACAAGGCAGGTTTCTTCCAAACCAATGCTAGGGCTTTAAAGGGAGTTCTCCGCTGGGAGTTAAATCCTCATTCCGGGGTCAGCCTCAAACAAACATGTTCCGTGTGCCCATCTAACCATTGTTCGTAGTTTCTAGATTGGAAGGGGGATTCCAGGCCAGGTCAAGGCTGTCGTCTGATGCTTGAGCTTGTTCTAGAGTAGCACGTGGACTTCAGTGCCTGCTGGAACTCTTTTTGTGCTGGGGTTCTCAATGTAACACATGGAGGTCATTCACCCTTCACATGGCTTGAGCTCTTATTTTGAAACAAAGTCTGGTTCATGCCATTTCCAAACACCAGCACTAGTTTTCGGTGTCTGAGGCTGCACAGGACAGGTATAATTAGAAGGCGCCTGTAATTATATCTTAAAATGTCACCCTTTCAGAAAGAATTGAATACAAAACGTACAGAATGGTTGATTCTTCTCATCACTACTTTGTTCCCCTTTTTCTGCATTTCACTTTGTCAACATCTTTTCCATTAGTTATTCTAACCATCAGTACTGAGGGATCTGACTGCAGTATCCCAGGTACTCTATTCTCCCTGAAGGTTATTATAGGACAATGACCTCACTTACGGAGGAGTACCTTATGTACTACGTAATTAGGTTGAATTCGTCTCTTGGCATCTTCCCTGTGCTATTTACTCATGCCGCTCACATTATCCATTAACTTCCTCTACTTTTTTCGCATGTAGTGATTTTACAACAAATCCAGCCCACTCTGAATCTGTGCAGCTTTTTATAAAGATGGGCCTGAGAGGAAAGCTTTACCTTCATGCATACTGAATTTCAAACTCTTGGATAGGGGTTGCTGGCAAGGTGGTTCTGGATTCCATATTCTGTCATCCACGTCACCTCTCAGCATATATGTTACGGATTCTAAAGTGAGTATTAGTTTCTTTGATGGAGAAACTCTGGTAGGATTACGTTGTGTTTTCTCGTTAATGGCCACATCTCTGATGGTAGTTACCATGGTCTGAAAGTTCATATGTTCAAATCCTAATCCCTAAGGTGGGGTATTAAGAGGTGGGGCCTTTGGGAGGTGATTAGGTCATAAGGGCAGAGCCCTCCTGATCCGGGCTGGTGCCCCTAGAAAAGATGCCCCACAGAGCTCCCTGGCTGCTCACACCACGTGGGGACTCAGCAAGAAGGCGCCGGCTGTAAACCAGGACGGGGGCCCTCCCCGGAATGCGACCATGCCCCTGCCTTGATCTTGGACTTCCCAGGCTCCAAAACTGTGAAGTCCATTCTTTAGAAGCTACCCCGTCAGTGACAGTTTGTTCCTGCAGCCCGGAGGGATGAAGCCAGTAGCTAACAATTGTGGCACATCTCCTTCTCCGACAGCTGCCAGCCTGAGAACTTGAACGGCCACCTGCCTACTAAGCGTGTTACTTCATGTAATTCCCTCCACCACAACCACCACAACCCTGCAAGGTGGGTACAATTACGATCTCTCTTTTACAAAGGAGGGAACTGAAGCTCAGAGAGGTTAGGCTTCTCATATTTGGGTGGTTAGTGGTAAACCTAAAATCCAAACCCAGAGCAGAACATCTGTGGGTCTCTATCCCTCCCAACCCCCCAAACAAAGGTCTATATTGTCTTAATGTTCCTTCTCCCTGTAACTGTAACTTTAAAAGACCTTCTCGTTCTGCCACCCTAAACTCATTCTGGACCTTATTCTCCCTGAAATGATTTTCACAGGTTCCTTCCACTTTCATTCCCCCTCCTCGGCTATAAAGCCCTTTCTCTCACATCTCTTCCCTGCCATTTAAAAACATTATTTTTGGCAAAACTCCCTGTGCAGCCACATCTGTAGCCTTAGCTCCTACCACTTCCTTTTTCTGAGGTATCATCATTTGTAATTGTATTGCCATAATTTCATTTTTAAGAGCTTCTTAGTCCTCTAGAGTTACCTTCCGTGAGGCAGAGAGATCACATCTACTTTAACTATGATAGTTCAAAAATCTGCCTTTTGAAGGTTTTAGGATCCATGTCTGACAATGCTTATTAGCATTCTTTTTTTTACTTTGGAATACCGTATTTTCTAAGATAATACATCCACTTTCTTCCAGAATTTTACTGTCCATTCCATATCACTGAGCTGCTTTTCCTTGTTGGTTAGAATTAGAGCCAAATAAAGAGACCCTTTATTGTTTCCTTCTGAGAAAGGATATTGTCAGTATGGCAAGTCAAAAAACTTATCAAACCACAAAACACAAATGATTAAGAATTACATTCACTTCTTCATCAGCTCTTGGAGATCTACTATGTCCCACAAGCACATGCAAAATTATAGGTGTCATTTCCATACCAGAGCTTCAGTATAAAAAGACCTGTGGTACTTAAAGATAGCTAATGAGTTCCAAATGGGAAAGAATACTTATCATTGAAAGTTTAATATCAGTTATGCAATAAAAACCAGCACCACGGTAACATATTTAGATGGCAAAATGGATCTATCCTTACATTTTCTTTAATCTTTCACACGTGGAGCCAGAACGTCTAACATTTAAAGACCCTCCTGCAAACAGTATTTCATTCCACCGACCTGTCCATGCTAGCTCACATTCTAGCACTTCCATAAAGCCTGGTTCAGCCAACCCAACTTCTTACCACCCTTAAATATTAATGTCAAAAAGATTGATTTGCTAATTAATCATTTCATTGTTTCCTTAGGTTCTCTTCCACTATTATCTCAAATAGTTATTTAAATCAGCTACTGTGATTTAATTTCTGTATATCTATATTTTTTCCCCTAATATATCGTGAAGTCCTTGAAGGAACATAAATGCCTTACTCATAAAAGGTTTCTAAACATAGCAATGTAGACATTGTAATGATTAATTGTGGTCAACTAAATTTTGCTATCAGGTTCATGGTGGAAATTTAAAAAATAGAGAAGTGATAAGATTTTAGGCACCCAACCAATTCACAGTCACTATTTCTTTCAACATGTTTCGACCATGTTTCAGGAAAAGTACAATAATCGAAAATTAGTTTCTAATGGCAGATTCTGTTGATGGCAAGGTTACTTTTCATCATGGGACTTTCTCATATTTTTCCCACCTTAAGTCAAAGCAACTTTTCACTAATTCCACATAAACCTTTTGTTTGGTGATCAAAGATAATCTTGGTTCAGTTCAAATCAACCAGCCTCATCACAGATAACCTCAGGGATATAAAATGAAAATATGAAAGCGCATTTATCATGAGGAGCCCTTAATCTAAGACGGGGAGATGAGGCAAGTAAGACTAATATACTACAGGCCAAGGTTCAGGTCCTAAATGAAATATAAGCAAGTTACTTAAAGAAGCAAATGAAGAGGGATTTCACCAGTCATGAAAGACATCAAGAGGAGCATCAGGGTGGAGGCAGCACTGGTGCCAGAGAGATTGAATAATAAAAGGTAGGGATGGGGAGTGCTGAGGTACAGAGGTACGTCAGGTGAAGGGTTACACTGTGGCCAAAGCACAGATCACAGGGAAAAGTGAGATACATCAATTAAGAAAAAAGTATCACCATCTCACTGGGAACAAAACGTAGGCATAAGATGTAAGAGGAATAAAGCTCTGGAGGGGGGATTTGGGGCCATATTGCAAGGACTACGAATGACAGGTTGAGACATTTGTACCTAATTTTATAAGTAATGATGAATTTTATTACCTCATATTCATTTAATGGGAAATTTGCAAATGGTCATGTAGATAAAGGGTATAGCCTTGAGTAGGATGTCTTCTTCTTGCCCCTTTAAATCTATCTTCACCTTGCCCTGTGGCCTGGAGGCTGGCTTAGGTAGACTGAATCAACAGTCTTGTCTTGGTCTCTGACTTCTCCCCAGAGGGAGCCTGGCAAAGTGGGGGTAGTGAGGAGTGCAGCTGGGGTCTTTCATCCTCAGCTCCATCCCTGTGGTTGCATGGGCTGCAACCAGTCTCCTTGAAAGGGTCATCTTACATTCTGGAAGTCAGAGGTCAAAAAGCAGTTTTGCTGGGCTAAAATCCAGGTTTTAGCAGGGCTGTGTTCCTTCTGGAGACTCTAGGGAAGAAACTGTTTCTTTGCCCTTTTCCAGCTTCTGGAGGCTGCCCATATTCTTTTGGCTCATGGCAATGCATAACCCTGATCTTGCTTCCTTTGTCACATCTCCTTCTCTGCCTTGGACTTTCCTGCCTCTGTCTATTCCTTATAAGAACGCTGTGACTGCATTGGGCCCATCAGGATAATAGAGGATGATCTTCCCATTTTAAGATGCTTACCTTAATCACATCTTCAAGATACCTCCTGCCATGTAAGATATCATAGTTATAAGTTCTGGCGATTAGGATATACATATCTTTAGGAGAGGGCATTATTCCATCTACCATATTTGTCAACTCTGTATTTTTGCCTAAAATGAAGGGATGAATTAAAAATCTATGGGTATTTTTCAGATTATTAAATTAATGCAAGCTTGTTACAGAAAATCTAGAAGCTTTAGAAAAGTTGAAAGAAACTATATTACTCTTAATCTTGGTCTCTTTTCTATGCATAGCATGGGTGCTTTTTAAATACATAGGGATCATTAAGTGAATGACTTTAGAGGTTACCTTTTATATTTAATTCTCATGAGCAATGCCCATGTCACTGACTACTGAGATGTCCATTTTATTAAAAGACCTAAAAGATGGGGAAGGATGCCGGAACTGATTTTTGGTTAAAATGGTAGGATCAGCAAGTGATTTTAGACTCAGTTTTAACATGTTTTTCTTCTTTTAGATGTTTCAGATCAGCAGAGAGGTTATCTACAAACCATATCTCTTCCATGAACACTAACCTCACCTCTTAATCCAGAAACCCTTCAGCACCCACCTGTATCAGAGAATGCTCCAGACAAATATCTAGAGAACTACTATATCCCCAAATGATTAAGCCAGGCCATTCAGATTTTGCTGTTCAGTAACATTCACACTCTACGCTGTTATTTTCAAATTACACCAAGAAGCTTACTTAGGTGAATAGCACACAGAATTTAATACACAAACACTTAACGTATACTCACTTTGGCGTGAGGAAAAAGACAAGGAAGGTAAAAATATATGTGAATCTGTACAAGTCCATTGACTACCAACGGTCTCCATCTTTAAAACAGTCAATCAGGCTTGAACTGAGCTTAAAATACCAGTTGTCAGAATCCAATTTCCTACATACAGGGATTTTAAATGATCTGAGACCGTGAAGGAAGAATTATCTCCACCTGCCTACTCTAATTCCTGAGTTGACTCAGTAGCTTTCTTTAGAAGAGATTCATTAGCTCCAAGATTAAAAAAAAAAATTAGTTTAGACTACTAGGAGTTAAGTTGAATGGGGTCAAGGGTGGGAGACTGACTCCAAGGTAAGATTCTTATGACCATACACAACCCAACCTTAAGTGAGTATTGTTTGAAAAGCACAGTTATTTAAAATTTTGTCCATAAGAGTCCTATGTGTCAGATATGAACAACTAGGTTAAAAAAAAACCACTCTCCTTCAAGAAAAAACAACAACAACCCAAACATTGCTTAAGAATTACCATTGAAAAGAAGCAACCTAAAAAAGTAAAAGAAATACCATTATTCAAGTATAATGAATATACTTTGTTATCCAAGACACAATATGTTTTGATTGACATCTAACTATTATTATTCTTTGTATTTTTGCATTCAGGTTGAATTTCAGCCCTTGCTCATGCTAAGATAAGCCCTTAATTCATGATTTGAGCCCCACACCAGGTCAGACACATTAAAACGAACACAGCAACACAAGTCCGAGATTGCAGCAACGCTGCTTTATGGGTTTGGGCATGAGTTTCACTGAAACACGAGCAGGAATCATGTTCATGGATAAGAATGTGACATTAAACACATAATGACTGGGATGCATTTAACATGCTGATACCCAGCAGATCTCAGACTTCACAATGTGGCACCTTGCCCACATTCTACAAAACCTCCCAGTCTTACAGGGTGGTCTTTAAACCTTTTGGTTTGGATACACATTTCTTCAAGGCAAAACTAAATTCACAGCAGTGATTTGAATACTCACTTCCAAAATAAATCTCCAACTCATTAAACACCACCTTTAAAAAGCTGGCAAACATGATTTAGCTATTGTCTATCACGTTTAGACATTTCATTACCAGTTAGTTTATCCTCCTACCATCTATATTTTATTTTCCACCTTTCGCTAATGCAAAGGAAACCATCAGACAGTTCTCAGCTCTTCAAACAGCTGACAACACAAATCGTGCCAGATATAAATATTTACATCGTCGAAAGTAAATGTTTCCAAAATTCCGAACTCCAATGCATTTGAAAATTGATTTGGATCAGGTACACTTTACTGAATTGGAAATATAAAAAAAAAAAAATCTCTGTCAACAACAACAAAAATACCAAACCAAAACATAAGTGCTTTTTAACATCAGGCTATCCCCCCCATCTCTTCTTTCCCAAAAAATTTTAGAAGAAGTGTCTTGAATTAATTATTTTTTTCTTTCACATCAATATTTTCCTCTAAGATGGGCTGATGGAAAAGTGAAAATTATGTGTCCATTATATGCGTTCACTTGCCACCTTTCTCATCCCATGTCCAACGTACTCTTAACCTAAAAATGCTTCAATTGCTTGCTATAACTCAGGAAAAAGATCCGGTTCCTTAACACAGCCTCTAGATTTGGCCCCATCTTCCTTTTCCATCCTTACCTCCCTCCTCCTCCTCTTTGATCTCTGTGCTTCAGTCTTGCTGGTCATCTTGTAGCTGATTCGGGCCCTCATTCTGCATTTTTACTGCTTCTCACTTGGTCTAGAATACAATTATTCCCTCCATCACCCTCTCCAAGAAGGAAAGAATGATTGAAAAGTCAAAACTGCAACTTGCCCTTTCTGAATCCTGGTCAGTGAGCCTGCCCATGCTCATGACTTGAAGGAGAGAGGTGTATGTAGAACCCATGGCAAGTTCCCTTTAGAGTTTATAAAAATAAAACTTCAAATGGAATGATAATTTGGATAGGTTAATTTCTATGGAATCAGAGCAATAAACTACATGACCTACATAGGACTTTTCTAGAAAAACGCTTCTCAAGACATATTTAAAATAGAACACAAACACTACATAGAGAAATAGTCTCAGTTACGTGCAATGCCTTTTAAAACCCGCTTTGTGACCTGAGTCAAAGTCACTAACATCTCCGAAAACAGTCATCGGACTTTGGGTTTGTTTGTTTCATTGGTTTTTCGGTGACAGTTATATAATAGGAAAAAATACATTCCGATATATCAGAAGGGGAAAAACTGTCTAACAAACTCCATGGTAAGTGAGGCAAACAGACCGTGTAAGTAGAGAGCAGAGCCCAAGGAACGCAAACCCTGGAGAATCGGCTGCCAGCAGTAACAAAAGTTGTCCATAATTTTATTCCCAATTTCTTGGACACAAATGATTTTCCATTCCTCTTGAGTTCACAATAACTAAATCACCTTCAAACACAATTTGCTGTGTGTGTGTATTTCCCACCTTCAATGAACTACTCAACAGTAAAAGGTAGCCAAAAAGAAATTAACCCACAAGAGAAATGCTAGAGTCCAGCAACAAGAAGAACCCACAGGCATTATGTCCTTCCAAAAATTAAGGAGGAGCACATCGCGGGGTGCAGTGGGGGAAGGAGGGACACTGGTGTGAGAATCACAAAGCATAACTCAGCATTTCTGGGCAGGAGCTAGGATTCTTAGCCAGCCAAGATTCCCCTAAAAAGATTAATTGTTGA
This sequence comes from Neomonachus schauinslandi, assembly GCF_002201575.2. Lineage (NCBI taxonomy): Eukaryota > Metazoa > Chordata > Mammalia > Carnivora > Phocidae > Neomonachus > Neomonachus schauinslandi. Next base: position 33,463,916 of record NC_058417.1, on the reverse strand, counting down.
TTTTCTTATAAATCACCTAAGGTGATTGTTTGTTTTTCCTTCCAAGATGATACATTTCTGACTTTATGTTTATTAAAACAATTTTCCCCCCACTTTGTTGAGGTTAAAAGAAGTCCCAGTAAAGAGGTTTCTGAGAGGAGGGATTTTCCCAGCGTGATATGCTTGGGATGCACGCAACATTGCTTTCTGACCTTCATGGGGTACCAAGGGATAGGGCCTTGGACAACCTCCAGGGGTTACAAAGTAACTGGAAGCATGAGGGTTTGACTAGCTAAGGAGAGAAAGCACAATTTAGACATAATTATATTGGTTGGCAGTAGGCCTGAGGTCTGTGATTTTACTCCTAGATGGAAAGACAAACTCATCATGGAGATGGAGACCTGGAAGACTAGCTTTCCAAATCAGCATCTCCCAGCGTCCTTAACTTCGCAATGCAAGCAACATGGCTGCTTACCTTCCTGCCCCCAGTGTTGATGCGAAGAGGTGTCAGAAAGGGGTCGAAGATCATGTGACTGGTCTCTATGCTGACTGGTGACTGCCGTTTCCCCACAGAGCAAAGATTCCAAGCTGAGTTCACCAATCCCCAGAAAGAAGGAACTAGAAACAGAAAGAAATTGTAGAATTAGTCTGGGTGGAAGGTTCGAGAAACAATGCAAAAGGAGCCATGGCACCAAAGTGGTGACGTCAGAGGGAGCCACCTGATGTTTCCCACCCATAGAGACCCTTGGGTGTCACTAGGGTATTTTCTTGGCCTGGATTGTGGTCATTTCTCTAAGTTTTACCTTCAGATTTTCTTGTTTCAGACCCACTCATCTTGGGGCCTCTTTGATGAGTACAGTTGGCATTAATGCCTTAATGGGAAGAAGGTGTAGTCCACCCACATCATCTTTTGAAGTACACCAAATATTTAGTAATTCCTGAGCTGATGCTCTGCTTTTCCGTGTGGCAGGAACGATATGGGAATCACCCTTGTTCTTTTTTTTTTTTTTTTTAAGATTTTATTTATTTGCGAGAGAGACAATGAGAGACAGAGAGCATGAGAGGGAGGAGGGTCAGAGGGAGAAGCAGACCCCCTGCCGAGCAGGGAGCCCCTCGCGGGACTCGATCCCGGGACTCCAGGATCACGACCCGAGCCGAAGGCAGTCGCTTAACCGACTGAGCCACCCAGGCGCCCGGAATCACCCTTGTTCTATACAGAAGCTATTTAAAGCTTTTAAAAGAAAGTAGCATTTGACATATACAAGGTGTTATTCTGTGGGCTGTCAAAACCAAACTGAGGGAATGAATGACTTTTATGACCCCCAGTCAATGCAGACAGGAGCTTGGCAAAATGACTTTGTCTTTGTTTAATCCAGCACTGTGTCACTAACCTAATGTACCAGCAGCTTAAGGATGTGTTCATTTGATAAGCAGGAAAAAAATGACATGGAGTGCTGGGTGCAAATATCCAAAGGGGAATCATCCACTCATCTTCCGTGTCCCATTAAAACATCTATGAAAATAAATTTCTAAGGCGATTTCCAGTTATCTTCTGTTTAAGAAAGTTAGCAGAGCAGGGGGAACCGATTACTAATTTTATGTCAGTGAAGATCACAGACTATATCTTCAGCTTTTTCCTGCCCCCTTCCCCTGTGCTCAGTATTTCCACCGAGGCTCTGGATCCATGTGTCCCATATGTGGCCAAGAGCTTATATGGTTATCACTCACTCATCCATCCACAGTGTCCATGAACAGCACAGTGAGTTCCTGTTGCACGTCCAGCCCTGGGTTAGGTGAATTTCAAGTAAGGCAGATATGTATGACTACCACACTGCGGGGGGTGGGGAGGCTTGGAGGGTTGCAGAACGAGGTGAGTGGGTTATGAATCTCTAGGTGAGGGGCACCGAACCCTGATATAGTGGTAGTGGAGTTAGGGAGTGATTCCTAGAGTAGATGAACCTAACAATCAAGTCACAACCCTCTCAAATGCACCTGTCCTCTCAGGAACTCAAATTTAATTCAGCCTTTACTTTAAGCAGCCATCATTCCTTCTCATGTCATGGATGGAGAAAATTGAGGCAAGAGAGGAGTAGTGCAAATAACTGCCGAAGGGACTATAAAAGACCCATAATTCAGGAGAAGAATCGAGCTGGATGGTATGTCTAGTACCATTGAAATCTAAAATTCTACCAACCTTTTATTTGTTACAGGCCGTTGTTGGGCAGAAGTGGGAGGAAAACCAAAAACAAGTTCCTCAGATTCTTAGAAGAATGTTTCAACACCAGAATAAGGGGGGGACTTCCTTGTGAAATATGGCAAATACTTAATTTGGCTGAACCCATGGCAATAAGCCCACTGAGTGGTTCCATTCCTTTTGGTTTAAGGAGTTTGAATTGGGTTTCTATCTCTAACTGATTCTCAAATGGCAGCCATGGGTAGAGTACTAAAGGGAGAAAGAGAAGCAGAGGGGGTGGGGTAGAAAGAAGAGAAGAAACTGTACATGTGTTCCTTGGCACTTTCATTTCCCATCATTATTTAAGTTATGTTATCCCTGCAAGTCATTTAACGTCTTCAGAAGGTAGCATGCCCCAGCCAAATGATAATATTTAAGGAAGCTCTTGAATTAAACATGTATTTTTAAAAATATAAACTTCTGTCTCCTCTAAACTGCTATTTTTAAATCACTGACAATCCTATACTTATTCCCCAATCATTCAGCTTGTTATGCAAATAAAGTCCCCATCAGTGTCTGCTCCTACCCGTTTTTGTCAGTGATGCACATAAACATGGCAGATGTGAGGATGCCAGGGATACGGCTATGGCCCTGCCCCAGATTAGATAAATCATTTATCTTTTGGGCTTTGGTTTGGTCTCTATAGCCTGTGTGGTAGGCTGAATAATGGTCCTCCTTCAAAGATGTTCACATCCTAAGATGTTACCTTCCATAACAAATGGTACTGTGCAGAAATGATTAAGTTAAGGGTACTGAGATGAGTAGATTATCCCTGATTGTCTGAGTGGGCCCAAAGTAATCCCAAGGGTCTTTTTTAAGAGAGAGGTGTAGGAGGGTCAGAGGCATAGAGAAAAGATCTTGGGGTGGAAAGAGAGGACAGAAGACACTGGCATTGAAGATGGAGGAAGGGGATATAAGCCAAGGTGACCTCTAGAAGCTGGAATGGGCGAAGCAAGGGATTCTCTCCCCTAGAGCCTCCAGAAAGAACACTGGCATACTGACCCCCAACGTTCATTTTGGGCATCTCACCCCCAGAACTATAAGATAATAAATTTGTGGTGTGTTAGGTCACTAAGTTATAGTTCCTTGTTATAGCCACAGCAGGAAACTAATACCGCCCCCTTTGATCTTTAAAACTCTGTGAGACCATCACCTCTTTGACAGCGGGGCCATCTATGATGTCTGGGGGCTTTCCCCGGAAGGCAGCTGCATCATAAATGTAGTGAGAGCTAAGTGCAGGTTGCATCTCATCTATTCCCTTGAAAATCATTACCAAACATAATTCCAACCCTATAAATGGGTTGCAAGACTGCTAATATATGGCAACACGGGGAGGCAGATGCTGCGGGGCCTAATAAACTTCACACCCCAAAAGCACCCCCACAAAAACACAAACAACAGAAACTTATGCAAACATCTGCCTTGGCTTTTATTGGGCATGCCATTCTTTATGACAAAGAGTTTCAGGGTTTTATACTCCCACTTCACTGTCGAGCCTATGTGTCTGGTTCCCACCACCTGCTCAGATGACGGAGGAACAGCTGAGAGCCCCTCACCCCCTGTTCATTAGCTCCACCCCTGAAGGGCTATCTAAGTTTGCTCACTACTGGACTGCTCATTTTCAAATCAGCCATGAATTCACCGTCTTGCAGAATAGAAGCCACCTTACAGATCATCTGGCCTGAACACATACATGAAATTAAGGCCTTTGCAGCAGAGGGTCAAGTCCTTCCTTCCCAGCAGGCTCCACACGAAGGCAGATTATTGGAGCCAAGGAGTGTCAGAGCTAAGTGTTGCCTTGGCCATTGTAAGACTCTGCTCCCGTTTCTCTTTTGGCAAATCCAAAGTAACATCAGTGCCTATTTTCCAGTTAAAATAAATTTCAAGTGCAAAGGTTCAAACTGACCTGCTTTGAACGTCAACCATTGCAAACAAGATTCAGATTTTTAAAAAGCCATGCAACGATGGGTGTGTTAGATACAAAGGCTTCAATCCAGGCAAGAGAGGAGGTGCTTGGGTCTCCTCTGCAGGACCCTCGAGGAGATCTAATGGGGATGACTGCTCATGAAGAGCAGCTCCAGGGGTTGGTGTCCTGGGGCCAGCTGGGTTGGGGAAGGTTCTAGTCCAGATGAAAGAAGCCAATGCTTTTAGAATCCGTGTTAAGTGTTGGCACGATAACGAAGGTGTCAAAACTAGTTTGGGGAACTTAGGTGCCAAAAGGACCGGACTCAGATGTCTGCAAATGTGGTGTAATCTATTCTAGCGAAATGCATTAGGAGGAAGCATCTGGAAACAGGAGGGCATGAAGACTCCATGATTCCTGCGGCATGGGAGCAAGCCAGCAGATTTCACCTGCACAGCAAGGCTGGATGTGTGAATGAAGGCTTCAAGATTTAGAGTAAGAAGCTCTCCCTCTGGATTTGTGCAGTATCAGTATCCCCAGGATTCTGATACTTAACTATCCTCCATGTTATTGATCCTTCAGGTTGATAAACACCCGTATCACCCCTGGGAGCAGAGGTGGCATCGAGGGGTGCTATATGTGGCTTCTACTTCCAAATTTAGAGAATCACTGTTGAATTCTTTTTCTCTTAGTTTCCATGACTGTCCCAATAAATCAAATTTTTAAAGCTCTCTGTCATTTTTAAAAGCATCCATTATTATGGCTTATTGGCTAATGCTGTGTCTTTTTCTAGCTCAACTGGCGCAATGTATTGTTTTTTTTTTTTTTAATTTTTTTTTTATTCTTATGTTAATCCCCATACATTACATCATTAGTTTTAGATGAAGTGTTCCATGATTCATTGTTTGTGCATAACACCCACTGCTCCATGCAGAATGTGCCCTCCTCAGTACCCACCACCAGGCTAACCCATCCTCCCACCCCCCTCCCCTCTAGAACCCTGTTTGTTTTTCAGAGTCCATCGTCTCTCATGGTTCGTCTACCCCTCCGATTTCCCCCGCTTCATTCTTCCCCTCCCGCTACCTTCTTCTTCTTTTTTTTTTTTTCTTAACATATATTGCATTATTTGTTTCAGAGGTACAGATCTGAGATTCAACAGTCTTGCAAAATTCACAGCGCTTACCAGAGCACATACCCTCCCCAGTGTCTATCACCCAGTCACCCCATCCTTCCCACCCCACCCCCCACTCCAGCAACCCTCAGTTTGTTTCCTGAGATTAAGAATTCCTCATATCAGTGAGATCATATGATACATGTCTTTCTCTGTTTGACTTATTTCACTCAACAAAATACCCTCCAGTTCCATCCACGTCGTTGCAAATGGCAAGATCTCGTTCCTTTTGATGGCTGCATAATATTCCATTGTATATATATACCACATCTTCTTTATCCATTCATCTGTTGATGGACATCTTGGCTCTTTCCACAGTTTGGCTATTGTGGACATTGCTGCTATAAACATCGGGGTGCACGTACCCCTTCGGATCCCTACTTTTGTATCTTTGGGGTAAATACCCAGTAGTGCAATTCCTGGGTCATAGGGTAGCTCTATTTTCAACGTTTTGAGGAACCTCCATACAGTTTTCCAGAGTGGCTGCACCAGCTTGCATTCCCACCAACAGTGTAGGAGGGTTCCCCTTTCTCTGCATCCCCGCCAACATCTGTCCTTTCCTGACTTGTTAATTTTAGCCATTCTGACTGGTGTGAGGTGGTATCTCATTGAGGTTTTGATTTGGATTTCCCTGATGCCGAGCGATATTGAACACTTTTTCATGTGTCTCTTGGCCATTTGGATGTCTTCTTTGGAAAAATGTCTGTTCATGTCTTCTGCCCATTTCTTGATTGGATTCTTTGTTCTTTGGGTGTTGAGTTTGATGAGTTCTTTATAGATTTTGGATACTAGCCCTTTATCTGATATGTCATTTGCAAATATCTTCTCCCATTCTGTTGGTTGTCTTTTGGTTTTGTTGACTGTTTCCTTTGCTTTGCAAAAGCTTTTTATCTTGATGAAGTCCCAATAGTTCATTTTTGCCCTTGCCTCCCTTGCCTTTGGCGATGTTTCTAGGAAGAAGTTGCTTCGGCTAAGGTCAAAGAGGTTGCTGCCTGTGTTCTCCTTTAGGATTTGGATGGACTCGTGTCTCACATTGAGGTCTTTCAACCATTTGGAGTCTATTTTTGTGTGTGGTGTAAGGAAATGGTCCAGTTTCATTCTTCTGCATGTGGCTATCCAATTTTCCCAACACCATTTGTTGAAGAGACTGTCTTTGTTCCATTGGACATTCTTTCCTGCTTTGTCAAAGATGAGTTGACCATAGAGTTGAGGGTCCATTTCTGGGCTCTCTATTCTGTTCCATTGATCTATGTGTCTGTTTTTGTGCCAGTACCATACTGTCTTGATGATGACAGCTTCGTAATAGAGCTGGAAGTCCAGAATTGTGATGCCGCCGGCTTTGCTTTTCTTTGTCAACATTCCTCTGGCTATGCGGGGTCTTTTCTGGTTCCATACAAATTTGAGGATTATTTGTTCCATTTCTTTGAAAAAAGTGGATGGTATTTTGATGGGGATTGCATTGAATGTGTAGATTGCTCTAGGTAGCATTGACATCTTCACAATATTTGTTCTTCCAATCCATGAGCATGGAACGTTTTTCCATTTCTTTGTGTCTTCCTCAATTTCTTTCATGAGTATTTTATAGTTTTCTGAGTACAGATCCTTTGCCTCTTTGGTTAGATTTATTCCTAGGTATCTTATGGTTTTGGGTGCAATTGTAAATGGGATCGACTCCTTAATTTCTCTTTCTTCTGTCTTGTTGTTGGTGTATAGGAATGCCACTGACTTCTGTGCATTGATTTTATATCCTGCCACTTGACTGAATTCCTGTATGAGTTCTAGCAGTTTTGGGGTGGAGTCTTTGGGGTTTTCCACATAAAGTATCATATCATCTGCAAAGAGTGAGAGTTTGACTTCTTCCTTGCCAATTTGGATGCCTTTGATTTCTTTTTGTTGTCTGATTGCTGTGGCTAGGACTTCCAATACTATGTTGAATAGCAGTGGTGATAGTGGACATCCCTGCCGCGTTCCTGACCTTAGGGGGAAAGCTCTCAGTTTTTCCCCATTGAGAATGATATTCGCTGTAGGTTTTTCATAGATGGCTTTTATGATATTGAGGTATGTACCCTCTATGCCTATACTCTGAAGAGTTTTGATCAAGAAAGGATGCTGTACTTTGTCAAATGCTTTTTCTGCATCTATTGAGAGGATCATATGATTCTTGTTCTTTCTTTTGTTAATGTATTGTATCACATTGATTGATTTGCGGATGTTGAACCAACCTTGCAGCCCAGGGATAAATCCCACTTGGTCGTGGTGAATAATCCTTTTAATGTACTGTTGGATCCTATTGGCTAGTATTTTGGTGAGAATTTTTGCATCCATGTTCATCAGGGATATTGGTCTGTAGTTCTCCTTTTGGATGAGGTCTTTGTCTGGTTTTGGGATCAAGGTAATGCTGGCCTCATAAAATGACTTTGGAAGTTTTCCTTCCATTTCTATTTTTTGGAACAGTTTCAGAAGAATAGGTATTAATTCTTCTTGAAATGTTTGGTAGAATTCCCCTGGGAAGCCATCTGGCCCTGGGCTTTTGTTTTTTGGGAGATTTTTGATGACTGCTTCAATTTCCTTAGTGGTTATAGGTCTGTTCAGGTTTTCTATTTCATCCTGGTTCAGTTTTGGTAGTTGGTACATCTCTAGAAATGCATCCATTTCTTCCAGGTTATTTAATTTGCTGGCATAGAGTTGCTCATAATATGTTCTTATAATTGTTTGTATTTCTTTGGTGTTGGTTGTGATCTCTCCTCTTTCATTCATGATTTTGTTGATGTGGGTCATTTCTCTTCTCTTTTTGATAAGTCTGGCCAGGGGTTTATCAATCTTGTTAATTCTTTCAAAGAACCAGCTCCTAGTTTCATTGATCTGTTCTACTGTTCTTTTAGTTTCTATTTCATTGATTTCTGCTCTGATCTTGATTATTTCTCTTCTCCTGCTGGGTTTAGGCTTTATTTGCTGTTCTTTCTCCAGCTCCTTTAGGTGTAGGGTTAGGTTGTGTACTTGAGACCTTTCTTGCTTCTTGAGAAAGGCTTGTATTGCTATATACTTTCCTCTTAGGACTGCCTTTGCTGCATCCCAAAGATTTTGAATAGTTGTGTTTTCATTTTCATTGGTTTCCATGTATTTTTTTAATTCTTCTTTAATTTCCTGGTTGACCCATTC
>NC_058417.1:33452828-33455461 GCF_002201575.2 Neomonachus schauinslandi | reverse complement strand
AAAATGAGTCTCTTGCAGACAGCATATCGATGGGTCTTGTTTTTTAATCCAGTCTGATAGCCTGTGTCTTTTGATTGGGGCATTGAGCCCATTTACATTCAGGGTAACTATTGAAAGATAGGAATTTAGTGCCATTGTATTGCCTGTAAGGTGACTGTTACCGTATATTGTCTGTGTTCCTTTCTGGTCTATGTTGCTTTTGGGGTCTCTCTTTGCTAGAGGACTCCTTTCAAGATTTCCTGTAGGGCTGGTTTTGTGTTTGCAAATTCCTTTAGTTTTTGTTTGTCCTGGAAGCTTTTTATCTCTCCTTCAATTTTCAATGACAGCCTAGCTGGATAGAGTATTCTTGGCTGCATATTTTTCTCATTTAGTGCTCTGAATATATCCTGCCAGTCCTTTCTGGCCTGCCAGGTCTCTGTGGATAGGTCTGTTGCCAATCTAATGTTTCTACCCTTGTAGGTTACATATCTCTTCTCCCGAGCTGCTTTCAGGATTTTCTCTTTGTCTCTGAGACTCGTAAGTTTTACTATTAGATGTCGGGGTGTTGACCTATTTTTATTGATTTTGAGAGGGGTTCTCTGTGCTTCCTGGATTTTGATGCCTGTTTCCTTCCCCAAATTAGGGAAGTTCTCTGCTATAATTTGCTCCATTATACCTTCTGCCCCTCTCTCTCTTTCTTCTTCTTCTCGGATCCCAATCATTCTAATGTTGTTTCGTCTTATGGTATCGCTTATCTCTCGAATTCTGCCCTCGTGATCCAGTAGTTGTTTATCTCTCTTTTTCTCAGCTTCTTTATTTTCCATCATTTCATCTTCTATATTACTGATTCTCTCTTCTGCCTCATTTATTCTAGCAGTTAGCGCCCCCATTTTTGATTGCACCTCATTAATAGCCTTTTTGATTTCTACTTGGTTGGATTTTAGTTCTTTTACTTCTCCAGAAAGGGTTTCTCTAATAACTTCCATATTTTTTTCAAGCCCAGCTAGTATCTTTAAAGTGATGATTCTGAACTCTAGATCCGACATCGTACTAATGTCCGTATTGAGTAGGTCCCTGGCAGTCGGTACTACCTCTTGTTCTTTTTGTTGAGGTGATTTTTTCCGTCTTGTCATTTTGTGCAGAGGAGAATAGATTAATGAGAGAACAAAATGCTAGCAGAGTAACAACGTCCCCAGAAAATATACTCTAAACAAATCAGAAAAAACCTGAAGCAGTGGGAAAAGAAAGGGAAAGAGAGAAAAAAGAAAAAGAAAAAAAAGAAAAAGATAAAGATAAAAACAAAAACAAACAAAACAAAACAACAACAACAAAAAAAAAACAGAATGTGATCAAATATGATCAGGCTGGTATATAGATCAGTGCCACACACTAGATTTGGGGTGTATTTTGGTCTTTTAGGAGAAAGTGCCTCCCAAAATTTTAAAGAAAGAAAAACTTATATATGTACAAAAATAAGGGTTGATATGATGAAGGGATGGAATATGACTGTAAAGATGGAAATTATAAAAAATTTTATACAAGGAATTGATAAGAAGTTGTTTGAAAAAAGAAAGAAGAGGTATTAAAAAAAGAAAAAAAAAGGGAGAGGATGTGATCAGGCAGGGGAATAGAAAACACCATATACTAGAGATTTAGGGTATATTTTGATCTGTTAGAAGAAACTATCTCAAAATTTTAAAGTGAGAACAACTTATATATATAAGCCAAAAATACGGGTAACTACTATGAAGGGATAGGATATGACTCTAAAAATGAAAAATAAAAATTTTTTTTTTTTTAAAAAAAGGGATTGATAAGATGTTGGTTGAAAAAGGGAAAAAGAAAAATTCAAAAAGAAAAAAAAAAAGAAAAAAAGACAGTTAAAAAAATTAACTTTGAAAGACTACAGAATCATGGTAAAAAAGCCATGAATTCTATGTGCAGTAGTCCCCTAGCGCTGGAGTTCTGCCGTTCTCATTGATGGGTAAACTTGGTCTTGGCTGGCTGTTCTCGCTGATCTTCTGGGGAGGGGCCTGTTGCCGTGGTTTCCAAATGTCTTTGCCGGAGGTGGAATTGCCCCGCCCTTGCCCCCTCCCGGCTAAGTAATCTGCCCCGGTTTGCTCTCCCAAGCTTTTGTTCCCTGCGAGCTTTCCGTACAGCTTTGGAGGCGGAGAGTGAAAATGGCGGCCTCCCAATCTCTGCCGTGGAGGAGCCGAGAACTCGGGGCCCCGCTCCTCAGTGAGCCCCCAGAGAAAAGCCGTCAGTCACTCCCATCTCCCGGGTCTCCGGCCGCACTCCGTGCTCACCTGGCCTGTGACCGCGCGTTTCTATCTCTGGCACCCGACCCCGGGTGGAGTCTCCAAACCCAGCATATCCCTGCGGCTCCTCCCGGGGGAGGAAGGTGAGTCTCCCCGGATCTGCCGCTTGTTGGGTCCCTGCTGGAGGAGCAGTGGCCCGACTGTGCCGCGGATCACGGTTTATGGCAACCCCGAGCTGAGAGCCCGCGCCTGGGCTCCGCCTCTGCAGCCGGCTTCCCTGCTCCAATACCTGGGAGCTCTGCCACACTCAGGCACCCCCGGTCTTTCTGTGACCCGTGGGTCCTGAGACCACACTGTCCCGGAGGGTTCCACCCCCCGCTTAGCCACCAGAGTGAC
>NC_058417.1:33411130-33447828 GCF_002201575.2 Neomonachus schauinslandi | reverse complement strand
GTTTGTATTTCTTTGGTGTTGGTTGTGATCTCTCCTCTTTCATTCATGATTTTGTTGATGTGGGTCATTTCTCTTCTCTTTTTGATAAGTCTGGCCAGGGGTTTATCAATCTTGTTAATTCTTTCAAAGAACCAGCTCCTAGTTTCGTTGATCTGTTCTACTGTTCTTTTAGTTTCTATTTCATTGATTTCTGCTCTGATCTTGATTATTTCTCTTCTCCTGCTGGGTTTAGGCTTTATTTGCTGTTCTTTCTCCAGCTCCTTTAGGTGTAGGGTTAGGTTGTATACTTGAGACCTTTCTTGCTTCTTGAGAAAGGCTTGTATTGCTATATACTTTCCTCTTAGGACTGCCTTTGCTGCATCCCAAAGATTTTGAATAGTTGTGTTTTCATTTTCATTGGTTTCCATGTATTTTTTTAATTCTTCTTTAATTTCCTGGTTGACCCATTCGTTCTTTAGTAGGATGCTCTTTAGCCTCCATGTATTTGAGTTCTTTCTGACTTTCCTCTTGTGATTGAGCTCTAGTTTCAAAGCATTGTGGTCTGAAAATAGGCAGGGAATGATTCCAATCTTTTGGTACCGGTTGAGACCTGATTTATGACCTAGGATGTGATCTATTCTGGAGAATGTTCCATGGGCACTAGAGAAGAATGTGTATTCCGTTGCTTTGGGGTGGAATGTTCTGAATATGTCTGTAAAGTCCATTTGGTCCAGTGTGTCATTTAAAGTCTTTATTTCCTTGTTGATCTTTTGCTTAGATGATCTGTCCATTTCAGTGAGGGGGGTGTTAAAGTCCCCCACTATTATTGTATTGTTGTCGATGTGTTTCTTTGCTTTTGTTATTAATTGGCTTATATAATTGGCTGCTCCCATGTTAGGGGCATAGATATTTACAATTGTTAGATCTTGTTGGATAGATCCTTTAAGTATGATATAGTGTCCTTTCTCATCTCTTATTACAGTCTTTGGTTTAAAATCTAATTTGTCTGATATAAGGATTGCCACCCCAGCTTTCTTTTGGTGTCCATTAGCATGGTAAATGGTTTTCCACCCCCTCACTTTCAATCTGGGGCTGTCTTTGGGTCGAAAATGAGTCTCTTGCAGACAGCATATCGATGGGTCTTGTTTTTTAATCCAGTCTGATAGCCTGTGTCTTTTGATTGGGGCATTGAGCCCATTTACATTCAGGGTAACTATTGAAAGATAGGAATTTAGTGCCATTGTATTGCCTGTAAGGTGACTGTTACCGTATATTGTCTGTGTTCCTTTCTGGTCTATGTTGCTTTTGGGGTCTCTCTTTGCTAGAGGACTCCTTTCAAGATTTCCTGTAGGGCTGGTTTTGTGTTTGCAAATTCCTTTAGTTTTTGTTTGTCCTGGAAGCTTTTTATCTCTCCTTCAATTTTCAATGACAGCCTAGCTGGATAGAGTATTCTTGGCTGCATATTTTTCTCATTTAGTGCTCTGAATATATCCTGCCAGTCCTTTCTGGCCTGCCAGGTCTCTGTGGATAGGTCTGTTGCCAATCTAATGTTTCTACCCTTGTAGGTTACATATCTCTTCTCCCGAGCTGCTTTCAGGATTTTCTCTTTGTCTATGAGACTCGTAAGTTTTACTATTAGATGTCGGTGTGTTGACCTATTTTTATTGATTTTGAGAGGGGTTCTCTGTGCTTCCTGGATTTTCATGCCTGTTTCCTTCCCCAAATTAGGGAAGTTCTCTGCTATAATTTGCTCCATTATACCTTCTGCCCCTCTCTCTCTTTCTTCTTCTTCTGGGATCCCAATTATTCTAATGTTGTTTCGTCTTATGGTATCACTTATCTCTCGAATTCTGCCCTCGTGATCCAGTAGTTGTTTATCTCTCTTTTTCTCAGCTTCTTTATTTTCCATCATTTCATCTTCTATATTCCTGATTCTCTCCTCTGCCTCATTTATTCTAGCAGTTAGCGCCCCCATTTTTGATTGCACCTCATTAATAGCCTTTTTGATTTCTACTTGGTTGGATTTTAGTTCTTTTACTTCTCCAGAAAGGGTTTCTCTAATAACTTCCATATTTTTTTCAAGCCCAGCTAGTATCTTTAAAGTGATGATTCTGAACTCTAGATCTGACATCGTACTAATGTCCGTATTGAGTAGGTCCCTGGCAGTCGGTACTACCTCTTGTTCTTTTTGTTGAGGTGATTTTTTCCGTCTTGTCATTTTGTGCAGAGGAGAATAGATTAATGAGAGAACAAAATGCTAGCAGAGTAACAACGTCCCCAGAAAATATACTCTAAACAAATCAGAAAAAACCTGAAGCACTGGGAAAAGAAAGGGAAAGAGAGAAAAAAGAAAAAGAAAAAAAAGAAAAAGATAAAGATAAAAACAAAAACAAACAAAACAAAACAACAACAAAAAAACCAGAATGTGATCAAATATGATCAGTGCCACACACTAGATTTGGGGTGTATTTTGGTCTGTTAGAAGAAAGTGCCTCCCAAAATTTTAAAGAAAGAAAAACTTATATATGTACAAAAATAAGGGTTGATATGATGAAGGGATGGAATATGACTGTAAAGATGGAAATTATAAAACATTTTATAAAAGGAATTGATAAGAAGTTGTTTGAAAAAAGAAAGAAGAGGATTTAAAAAAAAAAAAAAGGGAGAGGATGTGATCAGGCAGGGGAACAGAAAACACCATATACTAGAGATTTAGGGTATATTTTGATCTGTTAGAAGAAACTATCTCAAAATTTTAAAGAGAGAACAACATATATATAAGCCAAAAATATGGGTAACTACTATGAAGGGATAGAATATGACTCTAAAAATGAAAAATAAAAATGTTTTTTTTTTTAAAAAAAAAGGGATTGATAAGATGTTGGTTGAAAAAGGGAAAAAGAAAAATTCAAAAAGAATAAAAAAAGAAAAAAAGACAGTTAAAAAAAAATTAACTTTGAAAGACTACAGAATCATGGTAAAAAAGCCATGAATTCTATGTGCAGTAGTCCCCTAGAGCTGGAGTTCTGCGGTTCTCATTGATGGGTAAACTTGGTCTTGGCTGGCTGTTCTCGCTGATCTTCTGGGGAGGGGCCTGTTGCCGTGGTTTCCAAATGTCTTTGCCGGAGGCAGAATTGCCCCGCCCTTGCCCCCTCCCAGCTAAGTAATCTGCTGGGGTTTGCTCTCCGGGGCTTTTGTTCCCTGTGAGCTTTCCGTACAGCTTTGGAGGCGGAGAGTGAAAATGGCGGCCTCCCAATCTCCGCCCCGGGGGAGCCAAGAACTCGGGGCCCCGCTCCTCAGTGAACCCCCAGAGAAAAGCCGTCAGTCACTCCCGTCTCCCCGGTTTCCGGCTGCACTCCGTGCTCACCCGGCCTGTGACCGCGCGTTTCTATCTCTGGCACCCGACCCCGGGTGGAGTCTCCAAACCCAGCAGATCCCTGCGGCGCACTCCCGCGCGGCTCCTCCCAGGGGAGGAAGGTGAGTGTCCCCGGATCTGCCGCTTGTTGGGTCCCTGCTGGAGGAGCAGTGGCCCGACTGTGCCGCAGATCACAGTTTATGGCAACCCCGAGCTGAGAGCCCGCGCCTGGGCTCCGCCTCTGCAGCCGGCTTCCCTGCTCCAATACCTGGGAGCTCTGCCACACTCAGGCACCCCCGGTCTTTCTGTGACCCGTGGGTCCTGAGACCACACTGTCCCGGAGGGTTCCACCCCCCGCTTAGCCACCAGAGTGACGTCCCTCAGCGGAGCAGACTTTTAAAAGTTCCGATTTTGTGCTCCGCGGCTCTATCACTTGCCAGAAGCGGCCGACGGAGGCCCCTCCCCCGCCGTCTATCCTCCCGAATATCGCCTCGGATTCACTTCTCCGCACGTCCTACCTTCCAGAAAGTGGTCGCTTTTCTGATGAGAGAGTTGTTGCTCTTCTTTTCTTCGACCTCCTGTTGAGTTTGTAGGTGTTCAGAATGGTTTGATCCCTATCCAGCTGAATTCCTGAGAGGAGACGAAATCCAGGTCTCCTACTCCTCCGCCATCTTGCTCCGCCCTGGCGCAATGTATTGTTAAGAAAAAAACCCCACAGGGCGCCTGGGTGGCTCAGTCGGTTAAGCGACTGCCTTCGGCTCGGGTCATGATCCTGGAGTCTCGGGATCAAGTCCCACATCAGGCTCCCTGCTCGGCGGGGAGTCTGCTTCTCCCTCTCCCCCTCCCCCTGTCTGTGTTCCCTCTCTCGCTATGTCTCTCTCTGTCAAATAAATAAATAAAATCTTAAAAAAAAAAAAAAAAGAAAAAAACCCCACAAATGTAAATAAAGTAAAACTGAGTAAGAGTCACTCTAACCAATTAATGGACAACTGGTCTGAAACTGTTTGAATGGCATCATCCCTGGCATCCTTTTCCCACAGTCTTCTAATTTACATATAAACTAGAACACACAACAGACCTGGATATTTTTGCAAATTAATTTCTGCAGAGCCCAAACAATGGCTCTTAACAGCTGCATCGCAGCTATGTGCTATTTTGCCAAAACATCTCCCCCATGGCAATGTTGTGTTGTTACCATAAACTACAAATCCCAAACAGTCCCTTGGCTCTGGGTTCCAGCAAGCTATGAAAGACGCCCAGTGACTGGGATTTCGGCTGCTTAAAATATGAGCCTTGGAAAACCCAAAGCAAAACCTATCAGCTGCTTGTTCAAAACCAGTGAACCAAAAAAATCCCCAGTTTAGTTATTAATACATCATGGTAACCCCCATACAAAAATGGAAAAGTTCTCACCGAAACAAGAAACAGATTAGGAGAGCAAGGAACCAGAGAACTTGAGTCCGATATTGAGAGTTAAAATTTGCCCCGGGACATTTTTTTTTTTTGTCCTAGAGATGATGCCCAGAGTCTGTCTGAGCTCTTAGGCATCCTCTTTATTCATGTGTCCTGAATTTTCATTTCTTGTCTCAGCAAATTTTGCAAACACCATGCTGGTGTGGGCAGGGAGTTTGGCACTGGGAATTAATTCATGCAGCTTATGTGAATTTGCTAAATCCTATGGGAGCAAGACAAACTCACTTAAAAAGTGTTTACTGACAGCCTATGACATGCCAGGCATTAGGCTTGACACCAAGAATTCATGCAGCAAATATTTGCTGAGGACCTATTATGTGCCAGGCCCTGTTATCAGTTCTGGGTAGTTCAGCAATGAATGAAAACAGCTCCTGCTCTCAGGGATCTTGCAGTCTAGCGGGGAATATGGGAGATACTGACTGTTTATCTCCACACTTGCATATGTTTATCCACGTAGTTAGCAGTTCCGGTCAGCACGCTGTAGAGACAATCAAGATGGCCAATGTACTGGGGCGCCAGGGTGGCTCAGTTGGTTAAGCATCTGCCTTTGGCTAGGGTCATGATCCCAGAGTCCTGGGATCGAGCTCCGAATCGTCGTTGGGCTGCTTGTCCCTCTGCCCCTCCCCCAACTCGTGCTATCTCTCACTCACTCTCTCTCTAAAATAAATAAATACAATTTTTTTTAAAAAGATGAAAATGGATTATAGAATAAAGCATGGGTAGGGAAATAACCTAGAATTGTCAGGGATAATTTCTCTGGAAGTGACATCTAGTAGCAGTGGAAGAATTGAGAGGAGTCGTGCCTGAAGAATGGCAGGGAAAAGTGTGTCCAAGGCAGAGGAGCAGACTGGTCTTGGCAGAGAAGAGCCTCGTGTGTTCAAGGAACAAGAGGAAGCCAGTTAACTTGAACCTGATGAACCAGATGAGAGAGAGAGAAAGAGGAGATGAGGTTGGCTGGGTAGACAAGGGAGAGATGTTTCAGTGAGGAGTTTGTACTTTAATGTATTAGAAAGCCACTGAGAGTTTTAGGCACAGGAGTACCATGAATTGATTGATGAATTAAAAGCATGTATTTGCGGGCGCCTGGGTGGCTCAGTTGGTTAAGCGACTGCCTTCGGCTCAGGTCATGATCCTGGAGTCCCGGGATCAAGTCCCACATCGGGCTCCCTGCTCAGCAGGGAGTCTGCTTCTCCCTCTGACCCTCCTCCCTCTTGTGCTCTCTCATTCTCTCTCTCGCAAAAAAAAAAAAAAAAAAAAAAAAAAAAGCATGTATTTGCCTTGGCTGGAATACAGCCAAGAATGAGCTTGATTATCCTTAGAGTAGTTTGAGTGGGAAGAGAATCGGTTCCCAAGCAACAGTTGGGTTTTTATGTGAATTTAATCCTATTGCTTTGGATTTGTTTAAATTCTATTTCAAAGGCAGAACTAATTGAATGTTTTAAAAACTATTCTCTTCAATATATGTGTCAATAAAATAGCATTTTTCCTAGGATCCAATGAGCGCTTTATAAGTCACCATTTGAAGCAAGGCATATTTTCATGAAGAGACTCCGCTAAGGCAATCTTTTCTTGCTTTCAAGCAATAAACTAAGTCCCCAACTTTTTGGCCAAAGGAAAGCAAATGAAAGATGGGAAAATGAATACTGGCATAAAATGTATCTTTGGTGAATTCAATCCTACAAATAAAGCCTTCCACTTCAATATAGCAATCTCTACTTTAGGGTTATAAAGCACATGAATACATTTTAAATAAGAACTCGTTTCTTTCCCTTGCTCTTTTCCTCACCAATGCTGATTTACTGTCCCTTTCCCTATTCTCAACTGTAATAAATCTCTACTTTGAGCCATTATTAATAAGCATGTTTAAAATACCCACTGCTGCAGGCTTTTGGCCCCTTTCTGATTTCAGATTTATTTCATAGGAGGAATAGCGTTTGAATAACTCTTTTGCTTCTGGATTCTTCTTCCATTGCTGGGGCTCTGATCCATATTTCATAAAGGGCATCTAACAAGGGCTTCCCATTCTCTCACTTGGTGACCTCTCAGGGGTTGCAAAGTAACCTACTTAACACATAATCATTAAGCTGTGCATTCATCTGCAAATTAATGAAACATCTCCACTGAGTCAGATTTAAAAAAATGCCCCCACTCTTAAGTACACCCCATACGGTGGGAAGATAGGCATGCTAACAAACAGTTATCATAAAACATGGTAAGTGTTATAATTAAGGAGTGTTCATATTAAAGCTTAAATGCAGAGAGGGGAGTAAACTGACTCTGACCCTTTCCTCAGGTGCTAGGATAAGCCCTACTACTAGAGGGGATATTGGAGTTCAGCCTGCAAATATGACTAGAGGCTGCAAGCCACAAAAATCTTAGAACTACTTAAAAGCCGGAAGTTCTTCCTCACACAGAGAAACTTGCCATTCTTAGCACCCAAGATGCACTATCACTGGAATCTGAATAACTATTATACACAGAGAGAGTTTAAGCCACTGGCTCTTCTAACTTCTCCGATTTGGGGGGTTATTATTGTATAGGAGAAAGATCATGAGCTACCATATCCTCACCACGGAACCTTGAATAGATGGCTAAACTTCTGTAGTCTCAGTTCCTCCATTTATAAAATGGGGGTGAGAGTTACTTCACAGAGGTGCTGGGAAGATTAAGTGGGAACATGTTTATCAAAGGTCTAGCATTATGTGGTTTTTATAATAAGTATTCCATGAGGGTTGCAGAAGGGGTCCAGTGAGGGGATCCTGGAGGATGTTGTGGCCTCTGACCCTGGTTCCACCACTGCAGCCTTCCAGAGGGGGAAAAGGTGAGGGATCCTGGCAGGAGAAGGGGGAGAGGCAGCTTTCAGATGCCCACACAACCCAACCTGGATTCAGAGCGGGGAGCTGTCCAGATCAAAGGGCTGACCAGTTAATTTCACACCCGGAATGCACCACGTGCAATTATTTCTCGAATCTATAACACTCAATGTCTGGATGAATGGGGGAGTGAGCAGTAATATGAATCATTCACAGTGGTTTTAACTCCAAAGACAACCATTTTTATTTAGCTTTTCAAAGTTGTTGGATTAATTGTTTGTATAGGACCTTCATCCACCTGTTTGGGGTTGGTTCCAGTGTGGGGACTGGCTTGCATTTCTGAAGACATATCACTTGAGGGTGAAAGGAAGGAAGAGGGGGTTTGCATTTGCATTTGCTGACCATGCACCACAATCTCTGTGCCACGAACCTGACATATCTCATCTTGCTAATCCTCCCTACAACCCTGTGAGATACTATTATCATTATTTTTTAGATGAGAAAAGTAAGACTTAAGACTTAGAGAAGTTACGTGATTTTCCAAGGTCATTTGGCTAGTAAGTACAGTGACCAGAATTTGAGATCAGTTCCTTTCTTTAGAGCAAACAACCAGACAAAAATCATTCATGTGTGGTAGCAGGTGAAGCGATACACAAGTGTGTAGATCAAGGGGAAATTATCTCCCTCTTCTTCCTTCCAGGGACACCTTGAGGTAATCGGTGTGAACATTTTTGTCAGGCATCTTTCACTAAGCTCACATACACATGCCCAAACATGTATCCATATATTTATAGAGGTTCTATTTGTAAAACTATTGATTGATTGACTGATTTAGAGAGCGCCCGTATTTGCAGGGGCAGGGGTGGGTGGGGAGGAAGGGCAGAGGGAGAGACAGAATCTCAAGCAGGCTCCATGCTCAGTGCAGAGCCCAATGCGGGGCTCGATCTCACGACCCTGAGATCATGACCTGAGCCGAAATCTAGAATCAGACGCTCGACCCACTGAGCCACCCCGGCGCCCCTGTAAAATGACTTTTTGTTTCAAGTAACAATATGCCACTGATGTCCTCCCTGTCAGTGGTCTCTAGAGCTTCTCATTCATGTGTTAGGCGACAGAGCTTCCATAGTTTGGATATACTTCACTTTTCTCAACCATTCCCTAGATGAGAGAGTAGGGTGATTTCCATCTTATTTTACC
The DNA here is from genome assembly GCF_002201575.2 of Neomonachus schauinslandi. Lineage (NCBI taxonomy): Eukaryota > Metazoa > Chordata > Mammalia > Carnivora > Phocidae > Neomonachus > Neomonachus schauinslandi. The sequence continues at coordinate 33,439,011 of NC_058417.1, read as the reverse complement.
AAGCTTTTCATATATTTTTCACACAAATGCTTTCATTTTGGCAGGAAACATCCCTAAAGGTAGTACTGTCCAGTCAAGGTATGCACATGTTTTAATAGATGCTGCCAGGTTCCTTCAAAAGATACTGGCAGTGTCTATAAATATTTATGCTCCTATTGGCTACATGTGTGTCCCTTTCCCCCATAATCTCCATAGCCCTGGATGTTACTTATTTATTTGTTTGTTTATTTATTTATAGAGATCTAACAGGGAAAATGAGATCTCATTGATTTAATTTGCGTTTCCTAACTGCTGCTGAGGTTGAGCATCCTCTCACATGTTCATGAGCTATTTGCTTTTCTCTTTTGAAAATATTCCTCATGTGTTTTTCTCTGGGTTATTTATATTTTTATATAAATTTTTGTTGTAATTTGACCTGTAGAAACATTTACTCTTTGTCATGTGCTGTAAACATTTTCTCCTTGCTTATTATCTAGCTTTTAACCTCATTCTGGGTATTTCTATATAGGGATTTTTTAAGTTTTATGTGGTTGGATATATTGATCTATTTCTTTATAAGGTTTCTGAGTTTCCTCTATTACTTAAGATTGTATCTCCAAATACAGATTGTATAAATATTTTCTAAATTATTAAAAACTACTTTTATTATTATACTTTTTATAATTTGACTTTTAAAATCTATCAGAGATTAATTTGCATATGCTATGACAGCAGTCTAAGACTTTCCCAGATAGAAAGTGAATAATGCCAGCATTATTTATTAGATAAATCATCTTCCCCCACCCAAAACAAATGTTACTTTACCACATACTAAGTTTCCATATATATTAGATTTGCCTCTGGACTTTTGAGCTTGTTCCACCTATTCTGTGTTAGTGCCATGTTGTTTTGAGTATAGTAACATTTCTGGTAATTTATAAGATCAGACTTCCTGATCAAAAAGCCTGTTCTCGGGGCGGCTGGGTGGCTCAGTCTGTTAAGCGTCTGCCTTTGGCTCAGGTCATGATCCCAGGGTCTTGGAACTGAGTCCTGCGTTGGGCTCCCTGCTCAGTGGAGAGCCTGCTTCTCCCTCTCCCTCTGCCTCTCCCCCTGCTTGTGTGCACTCTCTCTGTGTGTCAAATAAGTAAATAAAATATTAAAAAAAAAAAAAAAGCCTGCTCTCTTTCCTTGCTACCTCTAAGGGACCATAAATACCGGAGCTCCAGGGTAACCTGCTAGGATTAGTGATTCTAGATATGGAACATAGATGTAGTATTCTTGGGGACACCAGGTCGTTAGAGGCTATCTGACCCACCTATGAAGATAGGTAGTTGTATACTTGAATCATATCTGATAGAGAGGACAGTGCTTGCCTCTTTCCTCAAAAAAGCACTAAAAGTGCAAAGGGCACACTCAAAAAAACTCCAAAATGGACTCCTTGGAAGACAGGGCACTGAGATAGAAATAGCATAGCATTTAGGGCCAGGAGAACTAGGTCTTGGTTCCACTAATAAAAGTCACATCTACTGAGTGCTTACCATGTGCTGGCCACCACACTAGGCATTTCCCATTCATCAGTTCATTTAATAATGTAGGAGGTAGATCTTGTTATTGTCCTAATTCTTACCAGGTCTTATAGATATCCGAGGCACAAAGACATTAAGTAAGTTGCCCAAGATTTAAATATGTTATAGATGAACAACTGAAGCTCAGAGCATTGAGTAGTTTAACCAAGGACATTTAGCGAGTACACAGCTGAGCTGGTGGTGACTTGAACCTAGGTCTGACTCCCACATCCCATATCGAGCACAGAGCTCAGTGGAACTAAGCAGCCAATATTATTTTCTCCTCAATATTTTGCTTTCTCAGAATTCATATGCCAGTGAGTCAGGATGACTTGTTCTTGAGAACCCACAGGAGGGCATAAAACGCAGTCTGGTTTACGTAGGCATTAAGCCCTGTGTGTCTGTCTTAGGTTTAAGATTTAAGCCTAACAATGGTGTTAAGCATTATCCAATTGTAATTTGGTGGAAATTTTTCTTGCCCCATATAACTATTGGTACTTCAGATAAAATCTGAAATTAGTCTACTAAAGCTGGTAATTGAAACCACAAAGAGAGGAATGTCTCAATGCATGTCAATAAACCAGCCCATTAATTATTTCCGCCTATTCAACTTCGAAGAAAATGACCAGCCTGATGTCTCTGAATAACCACACAACCTACTTGAAATTTAGATAAAAGCTGCATCCTCTTGACTTCAAGAAGTACACATCAGTAATGTTGAAACCAGCTGGGGCATGAGAATCGAAAACCAGGTAAAAAGCATTTTGCTAGTGAAAGTAGCTGATCTTCTTCAGCCTTTGGAAACTGAGAAAAGTTCACTAATCCAGTATCTGGCAACAATTTCCCACAAATTCAAACATCGGTGAAACGCTTTTAAAATCCTGCAAAACATCTGGATATCTTGGACTATACTGTCCTTGATCTAGTTGAATGTGTAAACAACTTCTTTTCCCTCTCCCTCCCTCTGTATAGGTGCACAAAATCATACCCCTTATACAAATGTCAAAAGGGGGAAAACCCTACTACCCAGATGTGTGGAGATCAGCTGAGCCTCACCTCAGCGCATCCCAGCGGTAGGTATCTCAGCCTTTTGAAACATCTCACTGGGTCCACATCTGGTTCATCCCACAGAAACCCCCAGCTGTTCCAATCTGCCTTGAGTTTGGCATGTATTTGCGGCATTTTCTTTATCATCTGCACAAATAACAGGGCTCTGTTATCTTCATGATACATCAGGAGAAATAATCGTCATGCCATCAGTGAGTCTTGGGGCCCAAACACAATGGAATCAGTCACTAAACAGGGAACAAAGACACACAAATGGTCTGTTGGTCTTCTCCTGATTTTGTGCTAGGATGGACTGTCCAGTATGTCCACAGTGTATTTTCTACTGAGACATCAGATTTAGTTTCTCTGATAGAGTTCCTTGACTAACACATTTAACTTCTCTTAACTTTTCTATTTGACTTTTGTATCAACATGCTTCCTATTAGTAGGCAAGAAATCATGCAGGCATCTCCCTAACTGTAGATCTCTGTCAAAATCTTATGAACAATCAAATTCTAGGTGAGTTCTTTGCCTTAAAAAGCCCCTTATCCATCCTTGGTACCTCTAGCCTAATCCAGGTACCCACTGCCATGTATCTTAGTCTCTGCAATAATTCCTTAAATAAATTCCCCAGCTCCAGGGTCCATTTCATCTCACAAATGGCCTGACAGCTGAGCACACAAGGAAGAACCAGGTCTGGAAATTGTGCCAGATCTGTGGTCCACAACAGAATTTAGAACACAGCAAGGGTCAGGGTTAGGTTACTCTAGACTTTTCCTTGTGGCCCTAGAACTCTGATTTGATGCCACCATTACATCCCCAATGCTTGGCACAGAGTAGTCACTCAATAACTATTTATGAAATGGGTAGATACACAAATGGATGGATGGAAGAGAGAGAGCAGGACAGTGCTGTCTGCTTTGCATTCCATTTTCCTGCTAGTGCTTGTTATATTACAGTCCTTTAATACAATTTATGGAATCAACGATGCACATCATTCTGCTTCATTTCTATACCCTCAGCAACACAGTGTGCTCATTCCTACTTCTCTGCTTTTTTCCCTCCAACTTCACTAAGATATGACTGACAAATAAAAATTGCATATATTTAGGATTATGATGTGATTTTTTCAGGTGTATAATTTGATGATTTAATATATATATACATTATAAAATGGCTACAACAACTAAGTTAATTAACGCATCCATATAGTTTGTGTGTGTGTGTTGCCAACACTTAAGATCTACTTTCTTAGCAAATCTCATGTATATAATACAGTATTATTAATAATCGCCATGCCGTACATTAGATGCCTGGAATGCATTCATCTCATAACTGAAACTATGTACCCTGTGACTTATTTGGCCCCACTCCCCCACTCCCCAGCCCCTACTCTCTTCTAAGAGTTAGAATTTTTAGATCCCACGTTTTTATTCTTCTTTTCTCTCTTGACCTTCCTGTAATAAAATCCTACACATTCTACAATTCCTAATTTAAATCCCAATCCCTCCATTAAGTTATTCTCTATTGTTCAAGGTCATCATTCTGGATTTCTAGGGAAGCCAGTTCAATGCCAGACCATTTCATACTTAACTATGCATGGCTATATTGTTCACTGTTTTGCAAATGCATTATTATCATTTCCTAAGTAGAAGCAAGCACTTCAAGATCAGGAACTCAAACGTAGCACAGCACTTGATTACAGGGCCCAGACTCATAAAAGATGATTCATGAAGTGACTGACCAAGATTAAATCTCTCTAAGAGGCTTTTAAAGAAAAGGATTTGTATTTGAAAAGACACCAGCAGGGAAACAGATTTGGTGGTATTTTGACACTCATTGCCACCCAGTGCCCAAACATATGCCCAGCCCTCGGAAGCTCCTTGCAGTTCCACTAACATACCCTGCCTGCAGTGGCTCCATGCCTAGAACGCCCTTCCCAATGGCACATGCAGATAGCACGTTCTTCTCTTTCAAGATGCAGCTCGCTTTTCCCATCTGCTCCTCCCTCTATCTTCTACTCTTCCTGCTAGAGTCACATGTCCCACCCCTATGCAACTTGGGCACTCCTATCTTCCAATACCCATATCTTGCAATTTTGTACATGCCTGTCCCCCCCAATTACAATGGACATTTTTTGAAAACATTCTGTCTCTAAATCACCATCACTAAGCACAGTGCCTGGGATATAGTAAATTCCTAGGCAATGCTGTTTGAATAAAAAACAAAGGGATAAAAAGTAGTCAAGACCTGATATATACTAGTGAAAGAGAAGTCAAAGGGTGAGGAGTGGGGCGATCTATCATTTTACTGGGCATCCCCCGTATGACAGGCTCAGTATTAGGCATTTATTCAGAATGTCTATTTCATGTCTGATCACTTTGCCGGGATGAAGTAGGAGAAAAGGCCTGATCCTGGTGACACGGCCTTATTTATCCAGGCAGTGAAGCATGAATACCAGACACAGTGGGGATTTGATAGTATTCTTATCAAGGCAAAAATCCAAAGTTGGCTTGCCACATGGAATAAAGAAAAAAGAATGATTCAAGATGCAAAATCAAAGGAAGAAAGTAGATGAGTGATGAGATCTGCAGTGGGCAGTAGGAAGGAGAATAAAAGAATTTCATGAGTCAGCCAATAAAGAGACAGAGTAGCATTTTATTCATTTGTATGTCCATGAGCATGGTACGTTCTGAGCTTTCAAAAGTGTAGCTCTGGGGCAGCCATTTGATCATCCTTGTACTAATCATGAAAGGTGGACTGAAGGCTACATCAAATGATCAGATTGCAAGATGGACTAGAATACTACCACCACAGGAGACCCTGACACTGGTCAACAAGCCTTTAGAATGTAAAAACTCTGCTGGTACTTATGTTTCCATTTTGAAGGCATTTCTCATTTCCACATGGTACTGTATAAAGATTCAGTAATAAACGAATGCAGAAGTGCTTTGTAAACCATTAAACATTCTTAATTTCTTAATTATTCATGTTTGCATTGCAATATGCTTACAAATGACCAGCATTCTCTTGGCCAGTTGGCTCTCTGAATTTCAGTTTTGCTCTCCTGGCAGGACAACTCAAGTTCACGTACTAAACGCAAGGAATAGACCTTTGTTGCAATGCTTGCTCACACAGACAGCATGAATGTTGGCCTTTTGCTTTATTATTGTTTCCTAAGGAAAACAAAGTGAGGTACTTAACAAACTATACTCCAACTTGCAGCCTCTCTAGGAGATCCACGACAGCGCAGAAAAAGAAATTCAGGCTGATCTAAGTGAAGCTTTCTTTTAGTGACTGATCCAGCTTCGAAGACTCTCTTGAATCAATGGCTTGGGACATTAAAGCCCAACATCATCTTTTTGATACAGCAAAAATCTGAAGTTTCCTCATTATAGTTGGCAGCTCCCTGGTCTTCACTGAGAAGAATTTGAAGTGCCCCGAGGAAACACCAGTTCATGGTGACGAGAGATTAAAAGAGCATTTGAGTTTTAAAGGCCCCAAATGCCTAAGAGAGTCAGCAAGGACAGCTCAGAAATTTTATCAGCAGTGAACACATCCTTAAAAGTTTCCTCTGTAAGCAGCCTCAACCTCAGCTCTGGGTCTGTCATAAGGCTGTCCCCTCCTGCCTTTCTTGCCTTTGTGCATTGGGAAATCAGAAAAATCAGCAAAGCCCTCACTTTTGCAACACTTTATTTTTTTTTAAGATTTTATTTATTTATTTATTTATTTATTTGAGAGAGAGAGAGAGAAACAGCATGAGAGGGGAGAGGGTCAGAGGGAGAAGCAGGCTCCCTGCTGAGCAGGGAGCCTGATGCGGGGCTTGATCCCAGGATTCCGGGATCATGACCTGAGCTGAACGCAGTCGCTTAACCAACTGAGCCACCCAGGCACCCGCAACACTTTAAAGTTTATAAAGCATGTTCTCAAAAAATGCAGCTCCACTACTTCCTGTGTAGTGGTACACAATTTCATCAACAAACCAATTTAGCAGGTCAACAAAAACCTTGTGCAGTCTGGGTCACCAAATATGAGAATGTATACCCTCTTCTCTCAGAAGGAGGCAACCATTTAAAATTCTCTGTGATCTTCTAGGAAGCAGGACACAATACCCAAATCCAGAAGCAATCAGAGGCGATGGATTACTGGTCACCATAAGGGGACACCAGGGGAGTCTTAGCATAGTGATGAAGCATTAATTTTGGGACAAAGCAAGAAGCTATGAGTAGAGGAGGCACTCAGTTAATACTAGTTCAGTGAGGAAATGGGGGGGTAGATAAATGTTCGAAAAGAAGGGGAAACAGGGGAAGATGGCTGAAGAGTCAAAGCTCTTTATAGGATGCTCTATGGAGAGTTGGCTAATGAATGCAGTGACTGGATAATTAACCTTTATCAAGTGCTAATTCCACTTTAGGCCCTGTTCTAAGTGTTTATATATATATTAACTCATTGAATCCTCACAACAGTCATATCATGTGAATACTACCATTATCCCTATTTAACAGGTGAGGAGACTGGGGCAGAGGGAGCTTAAGTTTTATAGACAGAAGGTAGTCAACTTGGGATTCAAAGCCAAGAAGTCTGGCTCCAGAACCTGTGCCCCTTAAAAACCAGGTGAGCTTACTCACTTTGAGTCTTGATCTTTAAGGATACACAACAATCAAATGGGGAGCTTGTCAAAAGAGCTGAATGGGGACTCCTATACCAGAGATTCTGATTAAATTTACTGTGGAGTCCAGAGATCTTCATTATTAACAAGCAGCCCAGGTGCTTCCTATGCTGGTTGCTCATAGACCATAAGAATGGGAAAAATAAGCTGATAAAATTAACATTTTATGTTAATTTATGTTATGGAGAAAGTGAGTCTACCAGATTCACAAGGTCAGCCTTGTGAACAATGACAGATCTAAGGGCAAAACGTTATCAACTGAAGGGCCAATAAGAAAGACTAAAACAGAAACACCCACATTGTGCTTCCTGCCTTGACACAGGAAAATGGCATGGAAAATTGTCTCCTGGTGGGGATAGTAATATTTCACCAGGGCTCAGCCCTCGATTTTATCCACTGTCTTTTGTTCTAACTCCTTGTCGTCCAAGCAACTCTTGGATAAACGTTGCCAAGTGTTCTAATCTCAAGAAAGAAAGAAAAAAAAAAGAGAGAGAGAGAGAGAAATAGTTCTGTTACTGAAGGGGGGGAGGTCCTAATTTCCCCATTATAAAGTAAATTGTCATGATGGCTTATTTATCGGCCTATGCTATTTTTATAAATACCAATCAGCTCCAATAGCCTGCTCACCTGTGGATATACCAAGATTCTCCTGTTTCTGCATGTGAGAATCTACACGTCAGACACTGGGCCATGAGGTTTTGACCAACCCTTGGCCTCTGACTCAGGAACCGCCAGCAAGCAGAGCACACCTCTTCATGGCTTGCCTCTGCAGCAGCCTCCCCTCACCACACCAGAGTCCACGCTCATCATTATTTTAGAAACCATAAACTGCATTTAAAAACCAAAAAATGACTTGTGCATAGAGATATTCACCAGAACATAATTTATAATAATGAAGTGCTGGAAACAAACTAAATGTGCAGCAATATTAGGGGATGGTTTAGAAAATTAGGTGGGTTCACATAGGGGCGCCTGGGTGGCTCAGATGGTTAAGCGTCTGCCTTCGGCTCAGGTCATGATCTCAGGGTCCTGGGATTGAGCCCTGCGTCAGGGAGCCCGCTTCTCCCTCTCCCTCTACTGTTCTCCCTGCTTGTGCTCTCTCACTCTCTCTGTCAAATAAATAAATAAAATCTTAAAAAAAAAAAAAGAACATTTGTGCCGTCGTTAACATAAATCTTAACTATACAGCAAATTTTTATATAGAATATTGTTTCAAATATATACAACAATGTGTACTGGAGGGGGAAAAAATAACCAAAAGGTGGCTAGAAGTTATCTCTGGATAGTGGAATTATAGGTGACTATTAATGTATACATAAGTACGTTTGTATGTTCCAAGCTTTCTACAAGAAAGAGGTAGTGCTTTCACAATCAGAAAAAAATTAAAACAAAACAAAACAAAAAAAACACAAAGACTGCTTATTTGGGCCAAATTTTAACCTTCCAAAGAATTCTGTTCTGTTAAACTGAGATTAATTTTCTTATCACATCTGTTTCGAAAGTAGGAATGATAAAAAAAATGATTTAAAAAAACCCAAAACCAAAAAACCTGTCTGCCTCCCTGTACCCACTTTCCAAATTTCTGGGCCAACTGGGATGATCTGGGCACACGAGGCATAAAATGCAGGTGATACCTTCCCCTTGTAAGAAAAGAAATGGGGGTCATACTTAGCCACTGCCAAATGGGAGACATAAAGAACCTCAATATATTGAGCAAGAATTCTTCCTTTTCATCCCTGCCCTTGGACATGAGAAGTTAATAGGGATTTAGTTAATTGGCTGGTTTTCATCCTAATTGGCTAACAAATCCATTCCAATCTCAAGGAAAACCAAAGAGGTGGAAACAAGTAACAGGAGGGTTCCAATGCTGACTGATGTTTAAAAGAGACTGCATTTTAAGTGTCGGGAGGTCTGAGGTCCTGAGGCTCAGAGCATTAGCTCCCTGGAGGGTTGCCGGGCTCCATCAAGGAAGGGGTGAGTGTCCCTGCCAGGACACCCTGGGACTTCCCGTCTCTTTGAAGACAAACTGAAACCGATGGCACACATTTGATTTTGTCATCTGACACTGAATTCAGCTTCAGCAAAGGCAGACTCGCTCTGGGCTGCAAAAAGAAGTTCCAGCAGGGCTCTGGCTCTTGGATCACATGGGCACCAGAATCTTCTAGAAGGTGCAAGTTAAATCCATCTAAGCTGAGTTTGCTCTTTCTTTCCTCACACCAATTAGTTCTGCCATTTAACACAGGGCTTAGCAATCTCATTTCCTGGGACCGATTCATCAAAGGATCAGGATCAAACTAAGTGGAGCTAGCCTTCTGCAAAATTTTGAGGTAGGTGAAATTGGTTTTCCTCATCTCTTCACCTGCCTTTGCAGCCTCCTTCCTGCCCCGTTCTGTCCCCAGGGAGTCTGTGTTTCCTTTGCTCACTCCCTTGCGGTCCACCTCTGCTGCTCGTGATCACAGGTAGTACGTGTACCACAATCGTACAGTCTGGACTACGACTCAGCCCTTATGATCACACATGCAAACACACTCTTAGGAGGGGTGGAAGAATGCTCGAGACTTGTGCAAGATCAGAGGGTCAGGCCAGATGAAAACTGATGGAAGGAAAAGTATAAAAAGTAAAAGGTAGAAAAATATAAAAACAAAGCAGAAGGGAATATGGGAAAAAGCATATGGTGAGAAGAGCTAACAGACCACCAACATTGACCTCAAGATCAGCTGACAAAGGTCCCAAGGCTCAGGCCATCGGCCACTGCAGTAAATGAAAGGACTCCAAGGTCAGCTGGGGGAAGAACCCAGAATTCACAAAACACGCAGAATGAAGTCTCTTCCACGTTTGTCCCTTTCCACTCCTTCTGTACACCTTTTGAACCTCCTGTCTAGTCTAAGATAATCACCCACTAGGAGGTCTTACAACATTCAGTTTCTCCTTGCTTTCCTTTTCCTGGCACTGAATTTTTTTTTTTTTAAGATTTTATTTATTGATTTGAGAGAGAGCTGAGACAGAGCACGAGCTGGGGGGAGGCGCAGAGGGAGAGGGAGAATCAGGCTCTCCTCTGAACAGGGAGCCTGACACAGGACTCGATCCCAGGCCCCTGGGATCATGACCTGAGCCAAAGACAGATGCTTAACTGACTGAGCCACCCAGGGGTCCCCATTCCTGGCACTGAATCTAACTGCTTCATTGTCCCCTGGAGCCTCCTTCAGTGAGGCTTTCAAGACCTTCCACCATCTGGAAGGAACCTGTCTTTGGAGCTTACCTCTCACTGCTCTTCCCCCCACACCTTGGCCTCCAGCTAAACAAGAACAGTCACCCCCAAGGTGTCCTGGGGCTTTCGTTTCTTCAGCAGAACCATGCTCTTTGCCTGATGCACCCACTCATTAAAATCCTACTCAATCTCCAAGGCTGGACTCAAGTATCTCTTCCTTTGGGAATCTCCCTCAATGCCCCTTCTGCCTCATGAAGTGGTACTCCCTTTCTCCTCTGAAATTCTGTTGTATCCTCTCTCTAATGCTACCTCTTACAATATCTCTTACAATAGTGGCAGAAACCATGTTTTTAATGTCCTAATATTTCTTGGAGCTTATGGTATGATAATGGGATATCAGGGGTTTGATGAATGCATGAGGAATCCCGACCACATACTGAGTGAATGCCACCACGCCACATGATGGAGCTTTCTCTTATTCTTGCTCACTCTCTCTTGCTTTCAAATGCACACACATATATTCTCACACATTCCTGTCCATGAGAACAATTCAGATACCTTAACTGAAATATGAAAGATTGATAAGTAAAGGGAAAAATAGTAAAAAAAAAAAAAGAAAGAAAGAATGATTAATACTTCCTTTCTCTCAAATAAGACAGATCTTTTCCTACTTGACTTTTAGAATGTAATTGTTTATGAATTTCTGTACTTGAAAACCACCTCATTCCACTGAGGCCTTTGGGTATGTTTTGTAATGCAAAATCTTGATTTTAGGATGCATCTTCACATGGAAAAAAATACTTGGTCTAGACTTTCTGAGCTTCCTTTACCAGCCTGGTGGTGAAAGACTGAAAGAAGCAGCCTACATTTCCGTAGAAATTGGTAAATGGTAGAGTGCTACATGGGAGGGCCTCATTAAATCTGACAGTGGTTCACCTACCTGAGGTTTGTAAACAGAGCATCTGTTCTCATTGGTATAGACATGACCTTGTGGGTCTCTTTGCAGACTATATTAGTGCTGTGCAAATATTCCTACTCAGTTGTGAAGGCACATTATCCTCAGGGAAATTATTCTCCCAGCAAACAGACAGATGTTTAACTTCACTTAATATAACACTATAGTCTGCATTCTTAATGTGAGAGGGGTCCTTTTTCCAGCTCGAGTAAAATTATGTATGCCGTTTTAACACCACGGCTCTCTGTAGCAAAGATTAAGTCATTACCTCTTTCTGACTAGAAACTGTGCTTCTTTCAGCCCCCACTCAGGAATGTCATTTGCAGAGGCCATGGTGTACCTCTCAGACCTTGGGAATCACAAGATGATGCAGGAGGTGTCTGTGATGGTCTTTTTCAGCCTCTCTGAGAACTTCTAAACACTTCTGCTTGCAAATCCCTACAGTATAATATAGTGGGACTTATTTCCAGTTGCAGGAGTCAGACCCAGAAGAATACGAAACACGCCTTTTCCAAAGAGGTTAGGAAAGCTTAAGAAACCCAAGGGGGAGAAAAGGGGTGGGTGGGGTTAGACCAAACACACACATCTAGATTTATTCTTGGGGGCTTTGGCATACAATCTGCCTGTCTGCTAGTGGTGATCAAGGACCATTGTCCTTTGGAACTTAAGCAGAAGGGGCCCAGAGAACTGAGCTAGACCCGGGTTTGACACAGTGGAATTTCTTTTAATGCTGGGACTTAGGATGGCACGACCCACCCACGTGAGGTCCTCACAGCTTCCAATCTATCCTTCCACTCTGCTGGGCTCGACAGCCACGTTTGGCTTTATCCGCTGGCTTCTGCAGACTCGAGCAGGATACTGGAAGGCTGGCGTGAAGGACCTGCTCCTTCCTGTCTGCATCCCCTCCTGCCGGCATTACCCCAGGGATGGGGCCTCACCCTAGCAGCACCATTGGGTTCTATTTCGCAGGGCTTCTGTCCCATACTCTCAGGACCAGCTCCATCACACCTTCTTTGAGATACTAACACCAACCAGATGACTTGCTGCCCAGAGGTCTGGGTCCCAGTTTTCAGGGACCTCCTCCAAGCTCCAGAGCCCCCAAAAGGAGCCCTGCTCCGAGTCCCCACTTCTGGGGCCTCTTTCCCTAAGCTTCTAAATTCTTGCCCCAATCTCTTCTTCCAGCCCTGGGGTGAAAGCTGATTACTTTTATCATGACTCCTGTGATACACTGAAGGTCCCTTTTTCTTCTTCTCCTTTCCAATCCTCTGATTAAACAATTATTTTATATTAAATGATCTCTATTGAAATAATGATGTGGTTTCTTTTCTCTTGACTGGGTCCTAATATGATTGATATAATTATAACTGATATATTTATTATAATGGAGTGACACAGACTTTTACTATATAGTTAATATTATCTTTATATTTTGTAAGGAGCATCCATGTGCTAAAAATGCATTTGTTAAAAAGAACCTGAAGGATCACTATTACTACCCTGAAAGATGTTCCTGATAGATTGATAAAAACAAATGCTTTTCTAAGTGGCAAGCATTTGTTTTATAATTAGAGAAAGAAAAAGGGAATGTTTAAGAAGGATAAAATAACAGGATACTGTCATCTCTAAAAGAGTACTTTATTAGCCCTGTTAAAATAACTCTTAAAATATCTTTAACATATGTAATCAGGACACTATGATTTTTTTCCCCATATTTAGCTGGGATTGCAATAACCATAAAACAATTAAGATGCAATTTTTTGATGTTTTTGCCACAATTTGAAACTCAAAACATTTACATGATATGCTTAATTCAAAGGCATACATGCTCCTGCATCTAAAATTTAACTTTTTAGCTAAATATAGCAAAAACCAACTCACATTAAAGTCCACAGCTGGGAAAGAAGAATTAGCAAAAACTTTAATTATGGTCTCATTGACACTTCTATTTTCAAGCCCATTCATGAATTAATTTTAACTCTGTGCCTCTGGCTTCAATCAAACTGTAAGTACCTGTCAGAAAATGACAGTGTTTCAATATCTGCACATATGTTTGAAATTTCTACATCTTGGTTCCTTTGTCAAAATTTCAACCTTGTGGGGCGCCTGGGTGGCTCAGTTGGTTAAGCGACTGCCTTCGGCTCAGGTCATGATCCTGGAGTCCCGAGATCGAGTCCCACATCGGGCTCCCTGCTCAGCGGGGGGTCTGCTTCCCCCTCTGCCCTCTTCCCTCTTGTGCTCTCTGTCTCTCATTCTCTCTCTCTCAAATAAATAAATAAAATCTTTAAAAAAAAAAATTTCAACCTTGTGCCGTGTGGGGGAAGGCTCTAAGGCAGAGGCAGCAAGACTGGTCTCCGAATGTGGCCCAGATTGCCCATACAGAGAATGTTCATTTACTCTATAAGCCAAAATGGAACTCCTTCTTAACAGAGTTGACCTCCAACACATGATACAGCAGGAGCGCAGCATGATGTAGGGAAGCAAGCACTGAAGAGGAACTTCAGGGGACCCAAGTTCAAGGCCACGTTCCATAATGTGACATTAGGCTAATCCTACTCTGTGAAAACAGGCACTGAACTAGTAGAGCTTGGTTGGCAGCTATGCAGCCCGTCATTATAATAATAAGACCTTTTACCTGCAATGTTTAAGCAGTTGGTCTAAGGCAGTGGTTGCTAAAATTTTGGATAGCATAGCCCTCCCTATCGATGAAAAAAAGAGTTCAGAATGCAACCTCCATATCAAAAGATTTGTTCATAAATTAGACATGTATGCCATTGTACTAATTAGTCCTAGTGCTTGGTCTCTAAAACAGTGCCTATCAGTCAGCATCCTCTCTCATTCAGGTGAAGCCACAGGGGGCTCCTTTCTGATCCTTGACCTTGCCAAACATGTTCTTACCTCACCGTCTCTGCCCCACCTTCTTCAGCTGGCCCCTTGGCTCATACCCTCAGCTACTTCAGGTCTTTTTCTTTTTCTTTTTTTTATGTTCAGTTAGCCACTGTATCATTAGTTTTTGATGTAGTGTTCAATGATTCATTAGTGCGTATAACACCCAGTACTCAACACAATACGTGCCCTCCTTAATACCCATCACCCGGTTACCCCCTCCCCTCTGAAACCCTCAGTTTGTTTCCCGGGGTCCAGGAATCAGAGAGGGAGCTACTTCAGGTGTTTGCTCAAGTGTCACTTTGTCAGAAGGCCTTTCCTGACTGCCTCATTTAAATTTAAAATCCTTCCCACTTCGGCCCCTTGCCCTCCCTCTTCCCCCTTCTTACTTTATTTCTCTCCAGAGCACTGTGCTGGGCATTCCCCACTGACCCTGGGGATACCTCTTCCTCTTTCTCCCCTTTTCTGTGCCCCAGGAGGCTGTAATCCATGGATTATACCAACTGGGCTCCTTTGCTCCCTGGCTTTCAGTTGAGTTGGGCCATAGGAAGAACAGCAGGGGACTGGAGGGAGAGATAAGCGAGAAAGAGGGCGCTTAATCCCTCAGTAACTATCCTACAGGGGCCAAGGACTGGAAAGGGCTGCTTTCCTCTCCCAAGGCCACACCTCCTGTTGGGTACCCTGCCCCTCCATCCACAGCTGCTGCTCTCCCTTCTGAGCACTGGGACACTCCTTTCTCCTCTGGGGGAGACAGTGCCCCACTACCTGTAGCCCCTAAGGTGTCCCACCATCCCTTGTTGGTTTCTCTTAAACGCTGACTTGCCCTCTATAAGCAGCTCTTCATCAGTCTCTCCTCAATGACTTAGTTTGAGTGTGCCACCCAGGACGTTCTCAATATTTATATTGCTAGTCTGTTTCCTCTCATTACAATGTAAAACTCCTGAAGACGGAGATTTTTCATCTGTTTTTTGTTGTGGTTCACTGCCATATGCACAGTTCCCAGCACATAGTAGGCACTCAGGTAAACAGATGAATACTATTTTTCTCCTGGATCCCTGTGGATTGTCTTGCACATTCTATTTTGGGAATCACTAGCTGAAGGTACAAATATGTATGGTTCTTTGCCTGATTTTACTAACTCTCGGACTCATTTAGCCGAATTCCCATCTAATACAGAGCTCTGATTATTGTTAAATTGTAAGAAATGTAATTTAGTATCAAATCCTTCTGGAGGATCATCCTTGCCTCCCATAAGATTCCTATAATAATGGCCTCAACAGATATTGAGCCAATCATGGGAGAGACTTTATTAGTTCACCTTTCTAAGCTGTCTTTGAGCTAACAGATTTGTCCTTCTCCCTCCTGATTTCTGCTTTAAGATCCTGTCTTCCTTTCTTCCAATAAGGAAGATGAAAACTGCCCAAGGAAGTATATATAAGTCTGGCTCATTTTGTCCCTATTCACACAACAAGGGAAAATCACTCAATATCTTGTTCCCCAGGTCAGTTACTTAATTTGCATACAATACTCCATTATTTAATTAACTCATAACTTCTAGGGCTTAGCTGCCCAGATCAGACTTAACAATTGTCTTTAGTAACAACATCCCTTAGAGCAGAATAGCTAATTACACAGATTTTTTTTTTTTAAATCAGATGCACATACATATCCTTTTTCTGTCCTTCAATGTGAACATTTGGGTAATTGCTTCTGACTGAATTACCTTCTGCCTATTAAACATTCCCGGTACTTCACTTTTGGATAAACCAAATCATTTTTCACATACCTGAGTTTCTTTCTCTGCATTAATCGATAAATGCAGCTGGGTTCTAAGAGTCTCTACTGTACTGAACAGAACCTGATCTTCAAGACAATTTCATGGAACCTGCTGAGGTTGCTTTGGGAGGAAGAACATAAGTGGCAAGAAACTGCTGAATCCTGCATCCACGAGGAAACATTTTGTAAACACAGTATCTTCCATGTGCCGCGTGGTTCCATTTTTAAATGCTGTGCTCATCTCTGGCTATATATAGCGGCATGGATAAGTGTTTTCTTATGGGGTTTTAAGTTTCTTGAGCTGCTAGTCAAAACATTGAGATGCTCCGTCTTTGGGAAGAAGAAGACATTAACTGCCAATATTATTAAAATGGAACTCTGCTTTCTATTACAACCAAAGTGTGTAAGCTTGCACCAGCAGTTACACACAGAGTAAGATATAGTTTTCTTTCATTTGAACTTGAACAGCATTTATATTTTCCCATTCTTAGCAGTGGTCTGACTCTCCAATGTTCTATTAGTGTTCTAGGTGGGCCATACCAAGTGCCACAAACCAGGTGGCTTACACAACAGAAATGGATTGTGTCGCAGTTCCAGAGGCTGGAAATTCAAGACCAAGGTGTCAGCAGGGCCAGTTCCTGCTGAGGACTGTGGAGAATCTCTTCCATGCCTTCTCCTTAGCCTTCTGCTGGTTTGCTGGCAGTCTTTGGTGTTTCTTCATTTCTCCGCCATCATCCCTATCTCTGCCTTCATCTTCACTTGGAGTTTTCCTGGTGTGCGTGTCTGTGTCCAAATTTCCCTTTTTATAAGAACACCAGTCATACTGGATTAGAGGCTCACCCTACTCTAATATGGCTTAAGTCATTACATCTGCAATGACTCTATTCCAAATAAGGTCACATTCTGAGGTACTGGGGATTGGGACTTCCACATGAGCTATTTTTGGGGGGGGGGGGGGGGGAGGGAGGAGGCACAATTCAACCCCTAACAAATGGTCAAAATTAAATCATGTGTCAAGAAGATGCTAAGAGATCACTGTATCCAACCCCTTTCTTTTTTAGTGAGAAACAGAAAGATAAAGTGACTTGTCCAGGGCTTGCTGGTAGAGTTAGTAGCACTGACAGACCTAGAACACAGGGCTTCTGGCTCTGGTTCTGGTGCTTTCCTAAGCACATGACACTGTCTTAGTTTTCTTCTTCCTGAAGCGGAGACTCCTTTGCATTTACAGAGGTGAAGTGGCAGCAGGGACCATCTTATTTGGGAAAACTGCCCAAAGATGGATGTAGCACGTCTACACCAGCTTGCTTTATGAGGGTCACCCCCCAATAGGCAATTAAAAAAGGGAAAGCTAGGTGTGAGAACTGAAAAGTAAACCTCACTGAGGGGCACACCGGGTACCTGCCATTTGCTCTGCACTCTGAGCAATTCTGAGTTAGTAAGTTAAACGAGTTTTCGTAGTCCAAGGAATTACTCACAAGCACTGAAAGCTTCCTTTGTAGAAAGTGTTTTCAAACCCATTATCTCATCTGTTCCCTGTTCCCTCCCATCAGCTCTGAGACAAGCATTATTTCTATTTGACAGGAAGAGAAACTGAGATTCAAGGATAAGCATATATATATATATTTTTTTTAACTGAAGTGTTACAGCCTGACTTGATAAAGCTTGTATGTTATCTCAAGTTGGGATTCAAATTCCAGTGCTCTTTACTGAAGTCTTATCGTTCTGAGCAAAACTAAGTTAAACATGTTTAAAGTTCACAAACTCCTTAGTATTTACACTTGAGTTTTTTTTCCTACTTCTCCCTTGAAATATAAATTTGGGAGAACTTCTCATAGTCCAACCAAGTGCTTTAGGCATCCACTGCTTTGCACTCAGCAGATGGTCATAAAATCTGAGAAAAGGATGACATCTGTCTTCAGACCTTAGAGAGTCAGAGTCACATAAGCTTAGGATTTGAATGAATTTAGAGGCTTTCTAAATAACACTTTTGTTTAAAACAGACAAGAAAGCTATGGTTCTAGATTCTACAGCAAGTTAAAAATCCAGCATCCTGAGTTCTGATGACTCTCAGCCCTGTGTTCTGATGACTATAGGATCTATCACCATTTCAATAAGAGAAAGACTGGACGGAAGAAAGTCCCTATCACATTAGATTGCTTTTTTTTAGATGTGTACATTAGATTGCTTTTATCCCACTTTCTCTGAAGGCAAGAAAGGTCATTAAAGATGCATGGGAGAAACTGCAAAAGAGTACAATACTGTGCAAGAGTGATACTCAAAATTATTAAATTGCTGTCCACAGTGCCCTTTAAAAGCACAAAGCAGCTCCTCTGTAAGGTTATAAAAAGAGGTTGCATGTTGCCGACTGAGGCTTCTTCCAACAGAGACCCCATTATGGCTCCAGAGGAAAGGACATGAATTCCTTCCAGGGAGTCTGTGTAAAAGATAGTGTATGCTTCTCTCCTGGCATCAAGACTCACAAAAGAGATAGGAAGTGTGAGGCTCTATTACTGATGAACTTCCCACAGAATATACTGCATCTCATTTTTAAAAATAGCCTTGCTCCTGTTGGGTGGAGTATTTGATGGCCTTCATAAAGAAACTGAAAGCTTTACCAGAAGTCTTGAAAGGAATAAAGAGCAGAACAGAGAGAGGGAAGAGAGAGGCCAAGAAGCTGGTCTCACTGCTCCTGGATATTTCTGGACCTCAAAAGGGTCATGTGTTTGACCTTGGGGTCTCACCGCCTCGGAATGGTTTTCCCCATGGCCTCAACTCATCTCCATCATTCTCCCCACTGCTAAGCAGGTTGGGTTTTGCCATCACCTTGGAAACTTCTATTTTCTCCACACTGTAAATCCTACCTTCCTCAGCATGGCCTGCCTGGTGTTTGGAAACCCAGCTTCTGCTCCAGCTCATCTCCTGCTTCTCTGTTCTAGTAACTCACGTTGCCACCACACTCGGGCACCTGCCACTCCTCAAACATGTCACTTGTTGCCGCTGCCTTCGTGTGCCCTTTGTTTTCCTTCATCAATCAAAATTCTTTTAAGACTTTTAAAGTCTTCTGTGTATATCTCCCTGTTCTCAATCTCTTTTCCTCCTCAGAATTAATCAATGTCTTTATTTGGTGCTTATGAGCAATTGGCATGCTTTTATATGTTTGCTTCACATGTATGTATCCCAGAAACCATACTGGATTGCTTTGTATATTGTCAAACTTTATACATATGGCATCATTCTGTATACATCCATCAGTTTTATATATTTTGCTTTTTCATATAATATGTGTTTGTGATTTTGTAGATCTAGTTCATTCATTTAATCTTCTGCATTTTATTATAGGAATACACAACCATCTATTCTATTCAGTTGCTAGGCATTTCAGTTTCTCATTTATTTTTTAGTGTGGACAAGGAGAAACATACAACAATGCACATTGCAGCACTGGTTTTATTAGCAAAACCAGGGAGTGGATCTGGATGGATTAATCCATGAGCTCATAAACTTTCCCACTCTAGAGCACCATTTAAGCCCTTATGAAAGAAAAAAAATAGAGATATCAAGATAATATTTTTGACAGTGGTGAGCAGTTTCTTGCTCATTTCTTAAAGATTTTATTTATTTATTTGAGAGAGAGAGAGCACAAGCAGGGGGGAGGAACAGAGGAAGAGGGAGAAGCAGGCTCTCCACTGAGCAGGGAGCCTGACCTAGGACTCAATCCCAAGACCCTGAGATCATGACCTGAGCCGAAGGTATATGCTTAACTGACTGAGCCACCCAGGTGCCCCTCTTGTTCATTTTTGTTGAACAGAAAACTTTTTCTTCTTTAGATCCATAAAAACAGCAGGAGGGAAACCCACCAGCAGTTTTTAGGAAAATACACATAACAGAGGCACCTTTACCACTGCCAACCTCTTCCAAATCTCAAAAAAATGAAGGTAGAAGGTGCTGTTCATACTACCATATAAAACTGTAGAATTAAGTCCAAAGGATACCTAGAGTCTTATCTCTCTGAAATCTAATTTCCTATACCCAGCATTGGCCCAAATTGCTTTAACATTCTCTTGAAACAATAAACTCTTAAAAAAAAACCCAAACAAACCCAGATACAGGTAATATCATTGTTTTTCCCCAAACAGTTTTAAAATATGCCTATAAATAATCCTATAGAAAAGAGGGGAGCAGACAGGTGCAACTATTTTGGGAGCTAATTAAAGCAGAACTTGGGTTTTCTTGCTTAATGATTTTATACAAATCAGCAGAAAGGTGAGGAATGTTATTACAAGGTGGTCAGGCAGGAAAATAGATGCCTTGTCTCAACTTGAGAGAGCCCCCTGGTTCCACTGGGACATTTGCCTTTATTACCTTTTCCTTTCTGCTGATTGTGATAGTATGCAATCTCATAGGCATGGTGGTAGGATTGGGGGCACTGGGGTGAATAAGGTAGTGTCTGCTTTTAAGAAGCTACTGGCCACTCTATGAATATGTGGAAACAAAAGAGAGAGAGAGGGAGGGAGAGAGAGAGAAAGAGAGAGATGGCACAGTTCTTTGGGAGGAGGCAGGAGATTGAGTGGGATGCCACACAGAGGGAGCTGGAGCAAAGGCAAGGAGCAGTAACAAACCATCCCTGCCTCCAAGGAACACCTGCAACAGTACATCTACTTGGAACCTAAAACCTGGTTTCCACAGTTTTGTTAATAATACAACTACCCTGGGGCACCTGGGTGGCTCAGTCAGTTAAGCATCTGCCTTCAGCTCAGGTCGCGATCCCAGGGTCCTGGGATCCAGCCCTGTGTCGGGCTCCCTGCTCAGCAGGGAGTCTGCTTCTCCCTCTCCCTCTGCCCCTGCTCATGCTCTCTCTCTCGCTCACTTTCTCTCTCAAATAAATAAAATCTTTAAAAAAATTATACAACTGCCCAAACCATGATGTAGAAGAAATAATACAACCTGACTCAAAAGTATAAAAACAAAATGGAGTGTGCCACACACCAGCTACACTGAACTATTTTCTATCCCCCCAAGCCATGAATTTTCAAGCCACAAAGCTTTACTTACAGCCCTACTTTGATGACATTCTCTGCATGTGCCACTTCCCTCTAGACTAATGCATCCTTAACACTCATTTGAAACCTCACCTCCCTAAGAAACCTTCCTCAGACCCCCCAGAGGGGTGAATCATCCCTGTGTGTGCTTCCAGAGAAGGCTGCTTCTGTCCCTGTAAAGTATAGCACTCAGCACAGTCTGACAAATAGCCTCTTAATTGTGCATGCCTCTGTGTCCTTCACTCTCAGAAGACAGGGATTCATCTCATTCATCTTTCTGGTCCCCTCAGTACCTGGCATAGTGCCAACTGTGTTAAGCGTTCAATGTGAAGTTCATTAGATGACTTGCATAGCTGAAAAGAAACAGTGCTGGGAACAAGAGTCATCAACAGATCCCAGTAGTATAATTGCCTTAGACTTCATGTGGATATGATTCCTTTGAAAAAAATGTGTTTTGTGTTTTTTTGTTTGTCTGTTTTTGGTAATTGGCATTGACTCAGCTCTACCTGGAAGCCCTAGGTTTAATTCCCTGGACAAGGAAGCAAGCTGTGTATGTTTGAGTGGGTGTATGAGGGCAGTCCTCATGGATCTTTTCTACAAACTGTGTTCAAAGTAGGCCCCTTTCTACTAGATTCCTCACCTTTCCTAGATAGAAAACAGTGGATGCTTATTTTAATTAAACAACTACTTCAAAAGTATGCTCAAGAATGAAAATTGAAAAGGCAAGAAGGAAAACACTAGATGTAGCATTTAAAAGAGTATTATTTTTCCTTCAACTTGATGGTTTATTATATGTGTTGAAACAATTGTGAATGGCTTTTCCTTAGGTAATGTTAGGTATTTGGTGTGTTTTTTCCCCCCAGTTTTCTCTAGAAAATTTACAGGAAAAGAGAAATATACCTTAGCAAGGAAGGCTGAGAATTATTTTAAAACTCAAACATATCAGGCCAGTATACTCATAATATAAAAACAAAACAAAACAAAGCAAACAAACAGATAAGCAAAAGTGAAACAAAACATGAAGAAACAAATGAGAGTACCAGTAGAAAGAAAAAAAAGTAATATAATTTTGTTTGGTTCCAGTTTTGGCTATGATGAAGTATGTATCTCTACATCTCCCATTGATTACTACTAAAGACATAAAGGCATCCATCAGAGGACTCAGGAAAAGTAAATGATAGCAGGTGAATTGGAGAAATAAATCAAAATTGAAAGTATGGCCAATATAGCAGTGAGTTTATGAGTATTTTCTTTTTCTTCCTAATCTCCCAGTTTGGACTCCAGAATAGCCTAAATCCCAGAACTGCAGATTAGGCATGAAGAGGAAAAACTCCAAGAGAAATATATTCCCTATTTTTCTTTCCAGAGGACTAGGAAGGAAAAGTATATGGAATGGAGATTGTGGAAGGAGATCCATTCCTTTGTGTGTTTTTTGTTTTGTTCATCTGGCTTAGTCCAGACAAGTCATAGTCACAAAGTTGTAAACTAATGGATGCAACAGCTATGAATATACCTAAGATTCTGAGAGAAATTATTTCTCTTTGAGCAGAGTAATTGGAAAACTGGTCCCTGTGGTCCAAAGAGAGAGTATGTTTGTGGGAAATTGTCGTTATTAATTTTCTTCCTCTTTTCCTTCTCATTGTTTTGCTCTCAAGGTGAACCAAGTCATGAAAAGTGTGAAATAGCATAGGAACCTAAAACTCAGACTTTTAAGAAACCCTGGAGACTGGACCGGAACTCTGAGGACTGTAGAGGAATGTGGTAGAGAAAAAGAGCCCCTAAATCTGTGCATGAATTCACAGGCTCACCGCTTAGCTGCACATGCATTGAAATTACATGATTGAGCATAGTGAATGCTTCAAGAATTGGATTACTGTAAAACAAAGAGTTGACCCCTGGTTTGTATACATACAGAGCAGACAGAATAGAGCTACAGATGCTTTGAAAACCACAGCCTATAGAAGGCATGTGTGGCAAGAATCACACCAGGTTGATTATCTGAGGATACAAACAAAAAACAAAACAAACAAAAGGAAAACATTACCTAGAGAATTTAACAGGATGAGATAAACATAAATCTCAAAATGTCTATGATATAATTATTAGGCATAAAAAGACCCGGAAAAAAATCTCACCAACTCTCCAAAGAAAAGACAATCAAGTAATTACTAATCCCTGAGATGACCCATATGTTGGAATTATTGGGCAAAGCTTTGAAAGTAGTTATAACTATACTCCGTGAAAAGAAAAAAAATCTTTTGATATGAATGAAAAGATAAAAGTTCTGAGGCAAGAAATAGAAAATATAAAGGAGAACTAAATGAAAATTTTAGAAATAAATATATGATAAATAAAATTTTTACCAGATAAACTCAATAGTATAGTGCAAATGTCAACAAAAAAGAGTCATTGAACTTGAAAAAAAAATAGTAGAAATGATCCTTTCTGAACAAGAGAGACAAAATTAATATACACACATACATACAGAGCCTCAGGGACTTGTAGGAGAGGTCTCACACTTGAGTTACTAGAATCCCAAAAAAAGAGGAAAAAGATTGGTGCAGAAAAAATAAACCTGAAAAATTTTCAAATTTGGTTGAAAGCCATAAATGTATAGATTTAAGAGTCTGAAAATACCCAAAAAAGGGAAAAAATCACATGCAGAGACATCTTAATCAAACTGCTGAAATCTAAAGGCAAAGAAAAAAATCTTGAAAGCAGCAAGTAAAGACTCCCAACACTTTACATACAGGGGAACAGTTCAATGACAGCATATTTCAATGGAAATCTCAGAAGGCAGAAGACAGTATAATAACCTATTTAAAATGATGAAAAGCAAAGAACCATTAAATCAGAATTCTATACCCATCATAAGTATCCTTCAGGAAAGAAAGGTGAAATAAGATATTTTTGGATGACAGAAAAAGCTAACAGAATTCATAGCAGCTAATCTTCTCTAAAAGAAATGATGAAAGTTCTTCAGGTAGAGGAGAAATGATACTAAAGAGAAACTTGGAACTTCAGGAATGAAAGAAGAGCAACAGAAATGGCAACCACCTGGGTAAACAGCCTTTTTATTTTTCCCTCTTAAGTTCTTTAAAATATGTTTGACTGTTGATGGTAAAAATTATAACATTGTGTAATGGGGTTTTCAATTTTTTTAAGTGGTAAAATCTGAACTCTGTGTAGACTGTGAAAAGATAGGTATATTATTTTAATCATTTGAGTGACCACTAAAACACTGTATACAGTCAAAAAGTAAATAGGCAAAACTGAATACTAAAAAATCAAATAATCAAAAGAAGGCAGAAAAACCGAGGAATGAAAAACAGAGCAAACAAACCAAAAAACAATAAAATGACAGACCTAAATCTAACCATATCAATAATTACATTAAATGTAAATGTACTAGGCAAATTAAAGGAGAGATGATGAGATTTGAAATAATTAAGAATCAACTATATGCTCTCTGCAAGAAAAAGACTTAAATATAATGATATCGATACATTAAAAGTAAAAATAAGAAAAAAGACAAACCATGCAAACAGTATTCAGAAGGGAACTGGGATGGCCTATATTAATGTCAAATAAAGTATACTTCAGAACAAGGAAAATTACTGGGGATGACATAATGATGAAAGTATTAATTCACCAAGAAGACATAACAATCTTATATGTATATGTACCAAATAACAAAGCATTAAAATGCACAAAGTAAAAATGGATGAAGCTGGAAGAAATAGACAAATTAAAAATTACAGTTAGATTAAAAACACTCCCCTTTGTAATTAATAGAACAAGTAAACACGAAATCAGCAGGGGGGATATAGAGGTTTTTAACAAGACTCAGCCAACTTGACATACATAGAACATTCAGCACAGGAGCAGAATATACATTCTTTTCAAGTGTATATGGAACATTCACCAAGATAGACAAGATCTTGGGTCATAAAACGAACCTTAAGAAATTTTAAGTGACTGAAATGCTATGAAGTATGTTCTATAACGATAGTGGAATTGAACCAGAATAACAGAAAGATACTGGGGAAAAAAAAAAACCCACAAATATTTGAAAGTTAAATAACACACTTCTAAATAATGCATCTGTCAAAAAGAAAGTCTCAAGGAACATTAGAAAATATTTTGAACTAAATGAAAATGAAAATATTACACGTGGTGGTCAGTTTTATGTAGTCAACTTAGCTAGGCTATTGTCCTTGTTATTGAATCAAACGTCAACCTAGTTTCTGCTGTGAGGTAGATATGGTTAAAGTCTACAGTCATTTTGGGTGCCTGGGTGGCTCAGTTGGCTAAGCGTCTGCCTTCGGCCCAGGTCATGATCCCAGGGTCCTAGGATCAAGTCCCGCATTGGGCTCCCTGCTCAGCGAGGAGTCTGCTTCTCCCTCTCCTACAGCCCCTCCCCCTGCTCATGCTCTTTGGCTCTATCTCTCTGTAAAATAAATAAATAAAACTTAAAAAAAAAGTCTACAGTCATTTTATGTTAAGCAAGGAAGATAATTAGTTGAAAAGGTAAAATAAAGATATTTTAGAAAGGTGTCCCTCTAAAATGCCTTCCCTGAACTACTGTGAGCATACTGAATGAAACAATAGATCTGAACCATAAGAAACAGTCCAGTTCTTATTGGAACTCAACTATGTCTTCATTCGTCCACCCAGATGGATATTGACTGTGGGCCAAGTACTATGATAAGCAATGAAGATCAGACCTAAAATTAAGATAAATGAATGAATGAATCTTTAAGACACTTCCATGTGGAATTTAAAGAATGAGTAGGGAAGAAGCAGAAAAGTCCATTCCAGGCAGAAGGAAACAATATAAACAAAGAAACAGAATAAGAAAAATTATGCTTTGAGAAATTACCCTTTCTGCCCCTCAGATGCCTTCTGCTTCCTTTTGTGGGTCTCTGACAGTGGGGACTGGAGGCAATGAGGCAGCCAAAGCATATGGAGTTACTGAGCAGGCTGTTTGTAGAGGAACAGATAACAGAATAGCTACCTAGCCCAAGGAATGGGAAGAAGAGAGATGGAACACACATTGCAGGCCAATGCAGATTTTGTGCTCCCAACGGAATTTTTACAGCATCTTTAATTTAAAAAAATACTCTGCAAGGCTGGGTGAAAACCTGTCCAATTCCAAGCTGTGCAGGCTAAGTCTTAACTTCATTTAAATCCTATTAAAGCACAATCTTCTCAAATATCCTTTTATGATATCTAGAAAGTCTAATTCTTCAGTTGAATTTTATGGGAATATGGATTAAAAACGCTTATAAAGAACAAAGGGAATTACCCAAAGAAAGGCATTTCCTGGAGGGTGAAAAAAAGCCCTCCACACAGCAAAAGGAATTTTTTAGTTTTACTATTTTTACTTTTTTCCCCCCTCTATGCATGAGGAATAGAGAATGGGAAGTCTAAAATCTGAATTTAAAGCTATTGCCAAAGTATATTTTTTATTTTATGCGACATGGCTTTAACAGAGGAAAAGTGATTCTACTACCACCCTGCATAATTTTTGTAGAGGAAGCATAGATGTATTGCTGCTCAAATGCTGAAATGACTATTTGGCTTATTCAAAATTATTTGAACTATTAGCTCATGTAGAATAAGCATGCTAAACATTAATCCTTTCATGATCTAATTAATCAGCCTTTCCAAATTTACTAAGACAAATTCTTCAAAGATGCTTTCAAAAATCCCTTTATCCTAAAAAGATTCATTGTTTTATTCTTCTTATCCAAAATCACAGATAAGTTATTTGCTCTACACCTAGATCCTTTTAAAAATAAACTAATATAGGCAAAACACCTACATTCCAGGATTGAAACAGAAATAGAGAGGAGTGAGGAAGCAACCAGCAACAGGCACGAGAAGTGATGAAAATTGACCTGACTACATCATAGACCTACACCAGGAAATACTACTCCAAAAATTCCATATTTGAATAGGTATTACATGGCAATTGGAGTTAATTTGTTAATCGGTGTGATCTAAATAAGGATTTCAAAATATACCATAAAATAAGTTCTAGATAAGATGTTTGACTCCTTTGGAAAATTGTTATAAATGATTTAGTAGTGAAGGACCTAGAGCTTCATTTGTCTCAGACCAGTGATGAGGAGAACCTAAAAATGAACCTGGAACATAACAGGTGTATTTGCAGGCAGTGGTGAGCTTACAGTTTATTTCCCATAAATGGCAAAAACCATACTTATTACCTGCATAGGCTAGGAGCACGAAAAACATTCCACTTCTACAATTTTTTACAAATTGTTAACAAAACAATTTCTTCCCTAAGAAGAACAAATACCTAGTGATACTGTGTTTAAATTTATCCTTGGGCATGATGAATACAAATGTATCTGGTGTGAGCTATGGATCCCTTATTACAGAAGGATTCTTTAGAAAGTCTAACCCTTTCTTCTTGCAGGAGAAAGCTTAGTCAGCATTATTTGGGGATGATCAATCTGGATAGAAACCACAATAGAAAATTAACACTTGCTTTCAGAATTTGTAATACTTTAGATAACATTGATGTGGGAATGAAAGTTACCCTTACCTAGCTAACTTTCAGTACTAGTTAAAAACAGAATTTTAACAAGATAGTAGAACTGTTTAGAAATATTTACTGGTATATTTTTGAGCTTTCTACTGCTACCACTTTATTTTCTTTTTCTTCTTCTTCTTTTCTTTTAATTTTTATTTATTTATTTATTTATTTATTTATTTATTTATTTATTTATTT
>NC_058417.1:33367169-33411120 GCF_002201575.2 Neomonachus schauinslandi | reverse complement strand
TTTATTTATTTATTTATTTATTTATTTATTTATTTATTTATTTATTTATTTTTAGAGAGAGAGGGAGAGTGTGAGCAGGGGGAGGGATAAAGGGAGAGAGAGACAGAGAATCTTAAGCAGGCTCCATGCCAAGTACAGAGCCTGATGAGAGGCTCGATCTAATGACCCTGAGATTATGACCTGAGCCAAAAACAAGAGTCAGATGCTTAACTGACTGAGCCATCCAGGCACCCCTCTGTGTCTATCACTTTAAAAGTAACTCATATTTTACACAGCATCTTATGTTAATAAAAAGTTATTGTTACCTACTTAATATATAGAATAAAGCCACTATAGATCTATTGATTTTTCAGACTATGCATTTAACCAAAGTAAAGGGATACTTTAAAAAATCTAAGCACAATTATTTATCTCAAATACCTTATACTCCTGGAGGAAGGAAAATACATGGGCATATGCAATTATAGAACCCATATTGAATCAGAAATTATAGAAAATGTGATATGAGAGTTACATAAGGGAAGGATGCTATTTGAGGAATCAAGAAAAGAGCAAGGTCTCAAAAAAGATGTGAGATTTACTCTGGGCCCCCTCCCTTTTTTTTTTTCTGGTTTCTCCTAGAAAAGTTCATTCATACTGTAGACTGTAACACTTTTTGGAAACCAGTTGAAAACAACACTATGATCATAATTTGCCTTTTTTCTTTATGTTCACTGATATTCAAGAATCTTCAATCTTTATTCCTAGATTTTATATCTATGCCCTGAATACACAAGATTATAAGTGATATTCTGATTTAAGTTTGTATATAAACTTTTCTAAATATCTAAAAATCTGAAGGACAACAGTAGTGCTCACATAGAGATTAATAAGAGAAGACTTCTGCCTTAAAGAAGGCAACTATCCTTTGAGGGAAACAGATTCATGAACAGATATAAATTTAACATGCTGTGATAAGAGCACATGGTAGTAGGGGAGTGAAAAGAGGATGTTGCTTGAAAATGTCATACATTCTGAAAATTATGTCTTATAACAGGTGGCCATAAGTGAAATATGCATGAGTTGTTTTCACCTCTGAAGACAATGGAAAAAATTAAATAATAAATAAAGACAAGAAATGATGAAGAAAAAAACCCCACAAAAACAAAACTGTATTAAGCAGTACGAAAGGAATCTGACCATAATGACCAGCGTAATTTGTTTTGTGTGACATCATCTATGGCATGTGATTGTTTAAATAAGGGACCATCCAAATGCCTCCAAAACAAAAATGAAAATAAACTGAAAGCATAGGTATAAAGAATCATGGGGAGAGACTTTCAGTCACTTCATTTCAGGCTGATGTGGCTCTCCATTGCTTGGTCAAATAGGTTACAAAATGCTGCAAAATTGGTGTGTGGAGTACTAGCCAACTGATGAGGCAGCATTCTACAGAGTCTAAATCTAATAAAGCATTAAGATTTTCAGTTCCTGACATAACAGAGTAATAAATATCAGACAAACTTTCCTGCCATAAACAACTATACAACTGGACACAACTACTTTCAAGCATTGGCAAAAGAGCACCAGACTGTGATCTTTGAAAGAAAAAAATACACACAAAATGAACTCCATATTTACCCTGAATTTCTGCCAGAGGGCACATTGCAAGCCTTGACATATGGAAGTTGAGTCCAAGCAGAGAATGACATTCTCAGCTGGGAAAGGTATAGTTGAGGAGGGAGCTCTGAAGATAAGAAGTCCCAGAAATCTGCCTCTTTAGAGTCTCCTACACATGTGCAGGGCTACACTTTATGAGGTCTGGCAGAAAATAACTTCTGGGGAATTATGAACTTAATAGAGTTTCTGAAGGTTGTTAATGTGGGGAAACACTGGAGTTCTGTCATTCAGAGTGGGAATATGTCCTTAAATGCCCCAAGCATTCAGTTAAAATTTCACAAAAATTACAACTAAAGAGTATGGCTACATTAGCCCCAACATATCCTTTAGATTTATCCTAATGAAGCCCCAAACAGCCCTCAGAGCATAAAGCTGATTCTTCAGTTATTTACTTTCCAGAAAGAAGAATCAATTTTGTTTAAAGACAATAATGTGTAAGGTCTAAACATGAGTCAAATACACATACAGCATATAATAAAAAATTACTAGAAAACGAAACAGGGAAATATAACACATAACTAGGAATCAATATGAACAGACTCAGATATGCCAATGATGTTGTAATTAGCAGGTAAAGACTTTAAAAGTAGCTATTATAGGGGCGCCTGAGTGGCTCCATCGGTTGAGTGTCCAACTCTTGGTTTCGGGTCAGGTCATAATCTCAGGACTGTGAGATTGAGCCTTGCTTCGGGCTACATGTTCAGCATGGAGTCTGCTTGAGATTCTCTCCCTTTCCCTCTCCCTTCCTCTCTTCCCCTCTCCTTACTCTCTCTCTCTAATAAAGAAATGAAATCTTAAAAAATAAAAGTAGTTATTATAAATAGATTCAATTTTTTTAAAAAAGATTGAGAATCTCAGCAAAGAAAAACTACAAAAAATAGAAATTCTACAACAGAAAATTACAATAGCTAAAATTTAAAAAAAAATTAGAAGACCTTAACAGTAGATGGACAATGCAAAAGAAAAGATTAGTGAACTTGAAGACAGGATGAAAGACTCTATATAAACTAAAGCTCAAAAAGAAAAATAAGCTTGAAAAAGGGAACAGAGCCTTAGTGAATTGTGGGACAACATCAAGCAGTCTAATATGTGTAATTGAAGTACCAGAAGGACAAGAGAGAGAGATTAGGCAAACATATTTGAAGAATTAATTATTAAACTTTTCCAAATTTGATGAAAAGTTTCAATTGCTGGGTCATAGGGTAGCTCTATTTTTAATTTTTTGAGGCACCTCCACACTGTTTTCCAAAGTGGCTTTACCAACTTGCATTCCCACCAACAGTGTAAGAGGGTTCCCATTTCTCCACAACCTCTCCAACATTTGTTGTTTCTCTCCCTGTCCATTTTTGCCATTCTAACTGGTGTAAGGTGGTATCTCAGTGTGGTTTTGATTTGAATTTCCCTGATGGCTAATGATGATGAACATTTTTTCATGTGTCTGTTAGCCATTTGTATGTCTTCTTTGGAGAAGTGTCTGTTCATGTCTTCTGTCCATTTTTTGACTTGATTATTTGTTTTTTGGGTGTTGAGTTTGAGAAGTTCTTTATAGATTTTGGATACCAGCCCTTTATCTGTAGTGTCATTTGCAAATATCTTCTCCCATTCAGTGGGTTGCCTCTTTGTTTTGCTGTTTCCTTTGCCGTGCAGAAGCTTTTTATCTTGACGAAGTCCCAAAGGCTCATTTTTGCTTTTGTTTCACTAGCCTTTGGAGATGTATCTTGAAAGAAGTTGCTGTAGCCAATGTCAAAGAGGTTACTGCCTATGATCTCCTCTAGGATTTTGATAGATTCCTGTCTCACATTGAGGTCTTTCATCCATTTTGAGTTTATCTTTGCGTATGGTGTTAGAGAATGGTTGAATTTCCTTCTTCTGCATGTGGCTGCCCAATTTTCCCAGCACTATTTATTGAAGAGACTGTCTTTTTTCCATTGCATATTTTTTCCTGCTTTGTCGAAGATTATTTGACCATAGAGATGAGGGTCCATATCTGGGCTCTCTATTCTGTTCCATTGGTCTATATGTCTGTTCTTGTGCCAGTACCATGCTGTCTTGGTGATCACAGCTTTGTAATATAGCTTGAAATCGGGCAACGTGATGCCCCCAGCTTTGTTTTTCTTTTTCAACATTTCCTTGGTGATTCAGGGTCTTTTCTGATTCCATACAAATTTTAGGATTGTTTGTTCCAGCACTTTGAAAAAATGTCATTGAAATTTTGATCAGGATGGCGTTGAAGGTATAGATTGCTCTGGGCAGCATAGATATTTTAACAATGTTTATTCTTCTGATCCATAAGCATGGAATATTTTTCCATCTTTTTGTGTCTTCTTCACTTTCTTTAATGAGTGTTCTGTAGTTCCTAGAGTATAGATCCTTTACCTCTTTGGTTAGGTTTATTCCGAGGTATCTTATGGTTTTTGGTGCTATTGTAAATGGAATCATTTCTCTAATTTCTCTTTCTACAGTTACATTGTTAGTGTAAAAGAAAGTAACTGATTTCTGTGCATTGATTTTGTATCCTGCCACATTACTGAATTGCTGTATGAGTTCTAGTAATTTGGGGGTGGAGTCTTGGATTTTCCACATAAACTATCATGTCATCTGTGAAGACAGAGAGAGTTTGACTTCTTCTTTGCCAATTTGAATACCTTTTACTGGGTATTTACCCCAAAGACACAGATGTAGTGAAAAGAAGGGCCATATGCACCCCAATGTTCATAGCAGCAATGTCCACAATAGCCAAATTGTGGAAAGAGCCGAGATGCCCTTCAAGAGATGAACGGATAAAGAAGATGTGGTCCATATATACAATGGAGTTTTACTCAGCCATCAGAAAGGATGAATACCCAACTTTTACATCAACACAGATGGGACTGGAGGAGATTATGCTAAGTGAAATAAGTCAAGCAGAGAAAGTCAATTATCATATGGTTTCACTTATTTGTGGAACATAAGGAACAGCATGGAGGACATTAGGAGAAGGAAGGGAAAAATGAAGGGGGGGAAATCAGAGGGGGAGACGAACCATGAGAGACTATGGACTCCGAGAAACAAACTGAGGGTTTTAGAGGGAGGGGGGTGGGGGGATGGGTAAGCCCGGTGATGGGTATTAAGGAGGGCACACACTGCATGGAGCTCAGGGTGTTATACGAAAACAATGAATCATGGATCACTACATCAAAAACTAATGATGTATTGTATGGTGACTAACATAACATAATAAAATTTTTAAAAAAATTTCAAATCAGCTGATTACTCATTTCACCATCAAGAAGGTAGGAAATTTCTTATGAAATTAATACACAGTTAAGATGCATGTCTTCTTGATGAATTGTTACTATTAACATTATAAAATCTTTCTCATTATCCCTGATAATGCATTACTTGCTGAAGTCCAATTTGTCAGATACTAATATAACTACATTGGCTTTCTCATGATTAATGTTTGCATGATATGTTTTTCTCCATCCTTTTACTTTTGATCTGTCTGTGCCTTTATGTTTAAAAAGTTTTCTTATAAACAGCAAATAGTTGACCCTAGCTTTTTTATCTAGTCTGACAGTCTTTGTCTTTTAAATGGGGGAATTTAGTCCATTTACACTTACTATTATCATTCATAAGTTTAGATTAAATATGCCATGTTTATATTTTCTATAGTTTCTATTCATTATTTCATGTTTGTTTTCTATGTGTTCTGTCTGCCCTTCATTTCCACCTTTCCTACCTTCTTGATGGTGAAATGAGTAATCTTTAATATTGTATTTCAAAAAGGGATAATCGGTACAGACATTATAAAGATAATAAAGGAGCATTTATACAACTTTATGACAATGAATTATACAACTTAGATAAAATTAACAAATCCCATGAAGCAAAATTTAGCAAAATTGATATAATAAGAAATAGGAAGTGTGATTAATCCTGTATCCATTAAGGAAATTTAATTTTAATTAAAAATTTTCCACTCAGGCATAAAAAGCTTTACTGATAAATACTATAACATCTTTAAGAAATGTACGGTATCAGTTTTATATGTACTTTTGCAGAAGATAGTGGAGATGAAACCACTTTTCAGTTAAGCTTATGAGGCTAGCATATGGTTGATACCAAATCTAGACACAGACATTATAAGAAAAAAAAAATGCAGACCAATACACAAAAATTCTTACCAAAGTATTAGTAAACAAAACCCAGTAATATTTTTTTAAAGATTTTATTTATTTATTTGACAGAGAGGGGGAGAGAGCAAGCACAAGCAGGGGGAGCAGCAGGCAGGGGAGAAGCAGGCTCCCTGTTGAGCAAGGAGCCCAATGTGGGGCTCGATTCCAGGACCCTGGGACCACGACCTGAGCCAAAGGCAGATGCTTAACCAACTGAGCCACCCGGGTGCCCCAAAACCCAGTAATATTTCTTTAAAGATTATATATAATGACTAAGTGATGCTTACTCCAGGAATTCAAGGCTGGTTAAACACACAAAATTCAATTAATATAACTGCCACATTAAAAGATTATAATAGAAAATGCATATGATCATTTCAATTGCCACAAAAAATTTTTTTAAATAAAATTCAATACTCTATCATTGAAAAATTCTCAGCAAACTATGAATAGAAGGTTGTCTTCAACCTAGTAAAATGCATCTGCTGAAAAACCTATAGCTAATATCACACTTAATTATAAAATATTAAACACTTCCTAAGATTTAAAAAAAAAATCCATTAGCAGTACTTTTATTTAAATACTTTACTGAAGATCCTAGATGGTGCAATAAAATAAGTAAATAGCACACAGTTTACAAAGGAAGAAATAAAGCCATCTTAATTTACAAATGACATGATTGTGTACATATAAAGTCCTAAGAAATCTACAAAAAAAAATCCCCAATGAACTAAAAAGTGCATTTATCAATACCACAGATACAAACCAATACAGGAAAAAGTAATTGAGTTCCTATGTACTGGTAATAAACATTTAGAAAAATAAAAACCAAAATACCACTTAATGATACCATCCAAATGATAAAATATTTAGGGTTAAATTTAATGGAATCTGTGGAAGAGCTCTATGCTGACACTTAAAACAGTGCTGAGAGAAACTAAAGAAGACCTCAGTAAATGGAAAGATGTATCATGCTCTGGGATTGGAAGCTTCAATGTTATTAAAAAATCTTTTCATATAGATCTAAAGATTCAATGCATTTCTAATCAAAGTCCTGTGGGTTTGTATTTTTAACAGAAAAAAAACAAGCTGATTCTCAAATTTATATAGAAAAGTAAAGAATCTAGAATACCCAGAAAAATCCTGAGAAAGGACAAAGTTGGAGAATTTCAAAGCTTAGTATAAAGCTACAATAATCAAATCATGAGGTATTGACATAAATATAAACAAGCAGATCAATGGAACAGAACTGAGATTCCAGAAATAGAGCTACACTTATATGTAGACTTGATTTTTCCTTTTTTTTTTTTTTTTTTGGCAAAGGCACCAAAACAATGCAATAGGAAAAAAGAAAGAAAGAAAAGAAAAGAAAAATTCCTTTCAACAAATGGTCCTGATACAACTAGATATTCATATGGGGAAAACCAATTTCAACTTCTACCTCATCTCATGAACAAAAATTAATTTTAGGCAAATCATAGACTAGCTAAAACTAAAAATCAGAGCAGAAAATATTTTTGAACATATGCTAAGCAATGTTTTCTTCAACAGTACACAATAAAGCATGAATCAATAAAGGAAAAAATTTCATCAAAATAAAAAATCTTCTGCTCATAAAAAGACCTCATTGAGAAAATGAATAGGCAAGTAATAGATTAGAAAAAATATTTGCAAAACATATATCCTGACAAAGGATTTTTATCTGACAAGCTAAAATGTGAATTTATCAATATTATGGATAAAACCAATATAAAATGAGCAATTGGGTTCTATATAATAGCAGTAAATGTTTGAAAAAATAAAAATAAAAAAATACCATTGACAATATCATCCAAAACATAAAGTATTTAGAGTTAAGTTCAATGTAATGTTTAGGAATTCAATCAGGAATTCAGGGTTGGTTAAATACACAAAATTGCATTAATTTAATTCAATTAATGTATCCATAGTAGGTAAATAACCCAATAGTACAAAAACAAACAACCCAATTTAAAAACATGGGGGGAGGGTGCCTGGGTGGCTCAGTCGTTAAGCGTCTGCCTTCGGCTCAGGTCATGATCCCAGGGTCCTGGGATCGAGTCCCACATCGGGCTCCCGGCTCGGCAGGAAGCCTGCTTCTCCCTCTCCCACTCCCACTGCTTGTGTTCCTGCTCTCGCTATATCTCTCTCTGTCAAATAAATAAATAAAAATCTTTAAAAAAAAAAAACATGGGGGGATAACTTGCACAATCACTTCACAAGGGTGATAAACAAATGGATAATACACACATGGAAGTGTTCCACATCACTTGTCATCAGGGAAATGCAAATAAAAAATACAGTGGGTTACTACTACCCACCCAATAGAATCGATAAAATTAAAAACCCCAGAAATACCAAATGCTAGAGAAGGTGTAGCAACTCTAATACCCACACACTACTAGTGTAAGTATAAAATGGTACAATCACTGGATAAGAAGTTCTGGTAGCTTCTTAAAAGGTTAATCATATAGCCATCATATGATCTAGCCTTTTCACTCTTAGGTACGTATTCCAGAAAAATGAAAATATATGTTCACGTAAAGATTTGTACATCAGTGTTCACAGCAATCTCATTCATCATTTGGAAATATCCCAAATAACCATCAACAGGAGAAACAACAAGCCGTGACAGTTATACAATGAAATACTGTCCAAGGGCAAAAGGCAGACAGCTCCTTGTGATATGCTATAATACGAATGAATCTCAAAAACATGATGTTGGGTAAAAAAGTCAAACTGGACAGAGTACCTACTAATTGACTCCACCGTATGAAATTCTAAAGGGGACAAAACTAAAGTATGATGAAAGAAATCAGAACACTAGTTCTTTTTGGTGGGGGAGGGACACAATTGATGGGGAAGGTACACCAAGATACTTTCTGGAGTGACAAAAATGGCTTATGATGGGGGCATGTTGTACAGGGGTTCACACTCTTCAAAACTCACTGAGCTTTAGAGTGCAGGTATATGCATTCTACTGAACATACATTATATCTCAAGATTTTAAAAGGCTACATACACATGTGATTAGTGATAAAAGTGGATATTTACTTCTGCCCGCCCCCAGACAGTATTTATCCTCTTTTTCTTTTTTCTTTTCTTGCTGTTGCTGAGATGTATATTAAATAATGAAAGTAGCAGATCTTGCCTATACTGACATTGGTCTGGCCACTGGGGATAGATCTGTTAAGACAAAAGAACTCATTTAAATGTTAAGAAGGAATGGACTGGCTTCAGAAAAACCAACTGAATTTACTTATTGTCTCTTTTTCCTAACCCATTCCACAGGTAAGCAGAACACAATACTTGTAAAGGTATTAAGAACTTAAAGCATGCTTGGGAAATTACCACTCAGCCTTACAAGCAATGAAACAAGACCAGAGGTAGAGCTAGAGTCCCAATCATGAATTTTAACTTATAATTCACTGTAAGGCTATAAAAATTCCTTTGAACTTTTCCTCTCTCTTACCTCCAACACTTAGGACTATGGTGGCTAGGTACACATTGAGGAAAAAATGATGCAGAAATAGTACAGGCATTGTGTCTTTCAGTGCTTGCTTATCCTAGTATCTAATATCTGCCAGCACATCCATTGTGTACAAACCTCCCATGAAAATCTAACTGGGGTGGCCCGGGAGGCAGGTAAGTAGGAAAGATTCTCATCACCGTTACCAACTACAATGTGCTCAGTTTCTTGGTGGACTGAAATTACACAATCAGGGTCTATCCATGTATTCAGTTATATTCTCTCAAATGTTATAGAGCATTTTGCATCTATGAATTAAAGGTATCCAGGGAAAGAAATGTAATGCCCGATTCATTCAAACCTTCAAGGATAAAGCACTGAGAAGAGAAAATACTGAAAGAGACTCCAGGTCTATATTCAACCTTTGCTTGTACTGATTTAGAACTGCAAAAGCTAGTCCAAGCTATGCATGGTACTCAAGACTCACTGTGCTCTTTCATCTCTTTTCCTCTGTTTGGAATGTTCTTTCCCCTTTTCTCTGTAGGTTAAAGTCCTACTCTTCACTCAAGGCTGTGCAAATACCACAACCTCTTCCCAATCAATTACTTCACCAACTTTTGGTACTTTAAATATATGTGCTCACATCTCTGTCTTTTCCAGAAGATAGGGAACTCACTGAGGGAAGCACTTTGTAATATTCATCTTTGTGTCCTTGTGGACTAGCTCACAATAGGTGCTAAATAACTATTTGATAAGGGCCAAATCAACTATATGAAGTAGAGATTTTGGAACACTGTCAACCATATGATCTGATTAGGTGTCAACTTCATGAAGGTATTCTAGCTCAAAATATTCAGTTGTTTTGGATTTTTTTTAACTTTTTTTTTTTTTTACCCCAGTAATATTGCTTTTATCTCCAGCCTAATCTGGTTTCACATCTCAGAGTCGGCTTTCAATTTTGCCATAGGAAATGATATATTTTTTCTATTTTCTTGATTCCAAACTCTTCCGTGTTTTATATCTGGTCATCCTTAATAGAGTATGTCATTTACCCACCATGAAACTAACTCTGTCCAGATTACTCATCTTTTAATGTTCCCTGTCAACTTTGTGGGCATCAGGAAACCTGAACACTTTTCAAGCTATATTCCTACCTAGGACATTCATAACAGAGAGTGCTTCCTGCCATCATGAATAACTTTTCTTTCTCTCCTAGAAACAAATTGGGGATTAATATACACAATCTCTCTCACATCAGGCTTTCTGATTTGTTTGACTGATTTCTTCCACTATTGTGTGCAATATCAAAAGTACCATAGAAATCTCAATAAATTATCTGTACCTAAAGTGCCTCTTCTCTGTCTCTTGAATCTGCAATAATCCACTCTACTTAAATAACTGAAAATGGATGGCAGGCCTTATTTGTTTTCATGGGTCCAGTTCCTCTAGTTTTTTGCTAGATGACTGCATATGTATTTTGCCTCTTATTTGTTTACTTTTTACTGATTTAAAATCTTATGCAGAGGCAAAACAAAATAAGACATTGTCTGTGGCTACACATCAAGCATGAAAATAATACTATAATTAGATAAAATTTCAGCAAAGCTCCAGCAATAAGGTCTAGTTATTCAACAATGGAACCAGAAGTCAATGACTACTGGTTATTCATTCACATCTTCATAACTGTATATACACATACATACACACACACACACACACACACACAGTTGACACCTGAACAACACAGTTGCTGAACTGTGTGGGTACACTTATGCATGGACTTTCTTTTAGATAAATACAACACAGTAGTGCAATATATTTTCTCTTCCTTATGATTTTCTTAATAACATTTCCTTTTCTCTAGCTTACTTTATTATAAGAATGCAGCATAGAATATATATAACATACAAAATATGTGTTAATCAACTATTTATGTTATTGGTAAAGCTTCCAGTCAGCAGTAGGCTATTAGTAGTTATGTTTGGGGGGGTAAAATTATGTGCAGATTAAGGAAGGATTTGCACCCCTAACCTCCATGTTGTTCAAGGGTCAACTATATATACAAATATATATACATATATATGTACTTAGCTTAAGCTAAGTACATATATATGTACTTAGCTTAAGCTATTGTACATATTTATAAATTTTAAGCTATGCCAACAAATCAAGAACATTTCATAGTACATTCACTGTCTGGATGGCTCATTGTTTTTCTGTAAGGTCAAAAGAACCTTTTGTAAGACAATTTTCCGGGGCACTTGTGCTGCTACGTTCTCTTGGATTATTGGGCTCTGTAATTATTACAGGAGCTTTGTGGCTGGAATATGGTGAACGATGATTAAGAAAAGCAGGGTGTGTGTAGGTGAAGCAAAATAACATCCATGGCAGAAAGACACTGGACTGATGAGGACAGTGAAGACAAAATCCATTACATCAAAAGCAGAAAGAACCCATTGTATATAAAGCCTAGAGCTCAGAGAGGGAGGAGAAGTTTGCCACATAACAGGGTGGTAGAATTTCCTTACCTACTTTGGTAGGAGAGCCTTGACTTCTGTTCTCCTTGGCAAACATTCCCAACCTAAAGTCTCTATATGAGCATTGACTGTGATTAGTTTGACTATCATAGATGTTGCCCTTTAGTTAGTTTTCCCCAAATTATTTTATTCTAGTACTTCTCAACCTTAGTGGCTTCTGGGTCCATTCAATGGCTAACTTAATAAAAGCACTGCATGATTTCACCAAAAAGTGCACATCTACCCATCTATAATAATGTATACAATTTCAAGGAATAACATGATGGATACAAATACACAAAGCAAAATGCAGACAAAAAGAAAGTCAATGTCGCAATATGAAAAGCAAACCGAGTTGGATTTAAGGCAAAAAGCATTAAAATGAAAAGAGGAGATAATTTCATAGGTAAAGTCAGAATTGGAACCATGACTGTTTTGAACTTTTATGTACTGAATAACATTGCATTGTTGTTCAGGTGAAATACCTAAAGCAAAATGACAGAATGCCAGGAAATTTTAGGGAGAAAGTTAAGGAAACAATGTAGTAGAGGGGAATTCCGTATTTTTTTCTCAGTTTTTGACTGATAAAAAACCAAAGGAAGAAAATGGAACTTGTAAATAACATAATTGAAAAAGTTGATCTAATAAGTGTATGTTTGTGTGTGTATAATTCTACACTCTGCAAATACCTTCTATTTTAGTACACATGGAATGTTTACAAAAATTTACCGTATGTTTTTAGGCCACAAGTACCTTTTATACACATACATACACACACACACACACATTTTAATGTATAATTAGTTAAAACAGAAACAATAATAGCTATTCAGAATTAAATCCCTCTACCAGTTCTTATGTCAAAAAGTTCATTGAAGATTATCTATAAAATGACTGAAATATTATATATTTGACCTACAAAGCATATCTTAAGGTCCACTTAGAGAAAAGTTTAGAAAATTTGATGAATAAATCATAACATCAGAAAATATAAAAAGAGCAAAAAATAGATAGCATGAAAAGATTTACTGAAAAGTCCATTCAACAAACATTTGTTGAAAATCTCCCACAGAAAAACTACAGATTTAAGGACGAAATCTGGGAATTTGTTCTATGGAGAAAAAGATAGAGTGGGGCACCTGGGTGGCTCAGTGGGCTGAGCGCCTGACTCTTGGTTTCAGCTCAGGTCATCATCTCAGGGTCATGAGATCAAGCCCTGAGTCTGGCTCCATGCTCAGCATGGAGTCTGCTTGAGATTCTGTCTCTCCCTCTCCCTCTGCCCCCGCAACCGCTTGCTCCCTCCCCCTGCTCAAATAAATACATGTATACATACATACATACATAAATCTTAAAAAAAAGATATAGTGGGGTGATGGACATTGGGGAGGGTATGTGCTATGGTGAGTGCTGTGAATTGTGTAAGACTGATGAATCACAGACCTGTACCCCTGAAACAAATAATACATTATATGTTAATAAAAAAAAGATACAGCAACAATAAAAATACAAAAATAGATTAACTATTCACCAAGCTAATTAAGAAAGGAAAGGGGTAAAGCACAAATACCGAAAAATGTAAATTCAAAAGGAAAACAAAACGAGGGAATTTGTTGTCAGCAGATCTGCCTTGTAAACAGTATTAAAAGAAGTTCTTTAGAAAAAGGAAAATGATACAGGTCAGAAACTCAGAACTACATAAAGAAAGGAAGAGCATCAGAGAGGAATGCATGAAGATAAAACAAAATCTTTTAGTTTTCTTATCCTTAATAACTTTAAGAAATAACAGCTTGGTCACAATAATACTAGCAATCATGTATTTAGTGATTATGACCTATGAGTAAATGAAATGAATCAATGACAGAAGTGTTGTGAGGGATGGGGGGTAGGAATAGGGAATACTCTGAGGGGCTTGCACTACCCATGAAGTGGTACAATGTTTGTTATTTGGAAGTAGACTTGAATTAATTATAAATGTATTTTGCAAACATTAGGGCAACCACACACACCCATGCACATGCGCGCGCACACACACAGACACACACAAAAGAAAGTCTAGATAAGAGACAGAAATCAAGAATCAGGAGTTGGGTTTTAGACACATTAGCTCTGAGAAACATTTTAAACATGCAAGTCCAGTAGGTGGGGTGGATGAAGAGAAATGAGGAAAGAAAATGAAAAGTAGCAACTGGTGATCGAGTTGAAAACCGAGAGAGGATGGTTTCCAGAGTGCCAGTGAAGAAAGATTCTTCTAAAAGATTAAAAAGTATACTTAAAATGCATAAAAATGTTGAACAAATATAAAACCGAGTGTGAGCAGTGGTTGCTTTGATGCAGTGGGTTTGTGGGCAGTTTAATTTTGGTTTTTCTGATTCCAGTTTCCAAAACTGTTCTGCAATAAATAGCAACAGCATAGTAATAAGAAATGAGACCAGGAAAGTTATGCTAAAAAATATCAGGCCCCTTACTCTTACTCAGGAGTACACATTCTTCATGTCTACCTTCCTAGTAAAGTCAGCTCCTAGGGAAAATGCTTAAGGAGATGCCCATGTTCCAGGAAAATCTGTCGGTAAAATGTTCAGGAGTAGCACTGTCCAATAGAAATACAGTGGGAGCCACCTATATAATTCAAAATTTCTTAGTGGGCATACTGAAAAAAAATTAAAGGTGACAGATGAAATTCATTTTAATAACACTTTATTTAATACAGCATGTCCAAAGTATTACTATTTCAACACATAATCAATAAAAATATAACTGAGCCATTTAATCTTTTTTCCTGAAGTCTTTGAAGTCCGGTGCCTTTCACAATTATACCACAGCTCAACTTATACTCATGTCAAGGGCTCTAGAGCCACTTGCGGCTGGCTCCTACCATCCTGGACACTGAAGTTCTTTCTAGACTTAGTATGGTCTACAGGCCAGCAGCATTGACATCACTGAGGAACTTGTAAGAAATGCACAATCCCAGTTCCCACCCTGCACCTACTGAATCAGAATCTGTTTCTAACAAACTGTCAAATGATGATGATCTACAGACCACATGTTGAATAGCAAGACTACATGTTTCCAACTCAATCTTCCTCTAGAATTTCTGCAGTGGTTCCCTAACTTATTTCCTGCCACTATTCTCTCTCTCCTCGTCTCCATCATTTCTCCAAGCAGCATTTATTATGTGCTTGTTACCTTGTGCTAAGACTTTACAAGTCCTAGCGTGCCCATTTTCCAGAGGAGAAAACAGAGGCACTGAAAAGTTACATATTGTGCCCATGATCACCCAACCCAGGACTCACCTTGGTCTAAGTGCCCAACACTACCTAGTAAGTGGTGGGACTGGTTCTAAAACCAATTAGTCTGCCTCCAGAGTCCTACATCTTAACCAATAATGATCTGTTTACATATCTGTCTCTTCTACATCCAGCTCTTCAAGGACATTTACTATATTTTACACAAGTGTTGCTCCATAACACTTACATAATATGCTAAATGTTTTTGGAAGGAAGGGAAGGAGAACTCCTGTCTGTTCTCCTACTAGGGCCGTCCTTCCAGGACCAAATGTCTGTAGTGTCATCATGCATGCTTCCATTACTCACAATCCCCATTTTATGAGTGCTAGTGGATACGATATGACCATGTGGTAGGCTGTGGCCCAAGCACCAGTTTTGTTTCTATTATTTTGCATTAATATTAAGCAAAGTGACTAATCTTACTTTGAGAAGTTGAGAAGGCTTTGAAATTGGAGTAACAAATGGGCTTTCATATTGACAAAAGTTATGGATAATATCCAAACCCAACTTTTGCTTAAGAAATGTTTCTTCCTATGTGGTATATATATACAATGGAATATTATGCAGCCATCAAAAGGAATGAGATCTTGCCATTTGCAACGACGTGGATGGAACTGGAGGGTATTATGTTGAGTGAAATAAGTCAAACAGAGAAAGACATGTATCATATGATCTCACTGATATGAGGAATTCTTAATTGCAGGAAACAAACTGAGGGTTGCTGGAGTGGGGGGTGGGGTGGGAGGGATGGGGTGACTGGGTGATAGACACTGGGGAGGGTATGTGCTCTGGTAAGCGCTGTGAATTGTGCAAGACTGTTGAATCTCAGATCTGTACCTCTGAAACAAATAATGCAATATATGTTAAGGAAAAAAAAAAAGAAGAAGAAGAAGGTAGCAGGAGGGGAAGAATGAAGCGGGGGAAATCGGAGGGGTAGACGAACCATGAGAGACGATGGACTCTGAAAAACAAACTGAGGGTTCTAGAGGGGAGGGGGGTGGGAGGATGGGTTAGCCTGGTGGTGGGTATTGAGGAGGGCACATTCTGCATGGAGCACTGGGTGTTATGCACAAACAATGAATCATGGAACACTTCATCTAAAACTAATGATGTAATGTATGGGGATTAACATAAGAATAAAAAAAAATTAAAACTCAAAAAAAAGAAATGTTTCTTCCTAAATATTTAGAAGATGAATTTGGTCTAACTGATAATCTAACTGGTCTGAGTTCTATGAGTGGCAGTTGTGAAAACTCATGAAATGACCATAGAGTAAGTAGGAGATTTAAGGGAGAAAGTAAGAAGATTGAGTATCCAGGTGATAATTTTTATTATACATCCAGTATCGAACCTTTTCAGATTCTCTTGCTTTTTGCTCTAATTTAATCAGTCCAATTCCATTTATATTTTCTCAGTTAAAACGCCTGCCCTTGGGAAAGGGACCAGTTGTTCCTTTGGCACTTTGGACTCCCTGTTCCTCATCTGGCCACACTGAAGTGGCTGAAATGCTCTCCAGGACATGGGAGTTGTGGGTAAGGAAGCACCTTGTGCCCCTTGCTAAAATCTCAAGCTGGCTGCCAACATCCAGCTGCTTTTCCACAGAGACACTGCCAAGTTAGGAGAACCACCTGCCTCACAGATGGCCTCAGTATCTGCTCCAACAATGGCAGACCCCCAAAAAGAGGGAGAAGAGTCTGTTCCTTTATGAGCAGGTGTAGAGATTGCTATGGTGTGGTATACCTTCCACCATTTAAAAGCTGTGTGCCCTTGGGCAAGTTACTTAGACTCTTTGTGCCTTATTTTGCTTCAATATGTAAACATGGACAAGTTTACTATAAACTTCAGGTTTCACTTATAATAATGTGGCATTTTTACTTAGTGCCAGAAGTTTCTAAGAGCATTAACAGAGAGCAAAAGATATGAAAAAATATAGCACAGAGCCTGGCACCCAGTGAATAATATCACATTATCATCCCCCTGCAATCCTTTCCTACTTAACTA
This sequence comes from Neomonachus schauinslandi, assembly GCF_002201575.2. NCBI lineage: Eukaryota > Metazoa > Chordata > Mammalia > Carnivora > Phocidae > Neomonachus > Neomonachus schauinslandi. The sequence continues at coordinate 33,394,016 of NC_058417.1, read as the reverse complement.
CAGGAGTTTTGAGGCTTAGACAGTATCAGTATTTTAGGTCTCTCAATGGCCAACCACCCCCCTCCAAGATACATTTATCCTTCAGAGGCATTTCATGCTAAACACCATTTGTATGCAATTCTCTACTGTATTTACTTACTTACCAACACAATAGTGAACAGGTAGTGTCTGGGTCATTTCATTTTCCTTCTTGGGCATCTCATACAATGCCAGGAATTAACAGGTCCTCAATAAAGGGCTTTTTGTTGATGACAGGCACCCCCAATGTCTTTGGAAAACCTTCAATGAACCCCACAGTCTGGTCACCAATCCAGCTCTCCTCTCTTGTCTTACCCTGAGATCCTCCATCACAGATCTGGCCTCACTTCCTGCAAATTGGGTGTTGTTATTACAAAACACTTCAAACGTACAGGGAAGTAAAACCTCCATGTCTCTACCACTCAGATTTCATGAATGTTGACCTCAGGTCATATTATTCAACTTCTGGTTTCTAGCGATCTATAAATGTTTCAGATGCAATCATAAACTTTTCAACCCCGTTCCCTTCCTCCTCCCTCTGAGGCAACCACTTTCTTGTTAAGTCTGTAAGGTTCATTTTTACTTTTTGTAAAAGTGGACTTACAGTATCTCTCTTACAGGCTTATGAGGATTAAGTAAAATAAAATATATAATGGGGCTGATAACGAGCTAATGGCTAAATAGTTGGATCTATCATCACCATCACCATCATTGTCCTCCTCCTCATTATTTTTCTCTGCACGTTTATCTGTCTCTTCCAGTACAGTTATGCTTTTTTTTGACATCTGGAACTACCTTTTCTCTCTCTACACCTACAGCCTAGCCCAGTTCCCATTACACAGCCAGTGCACAAAACTTATAAATTAAACGAATGTTCTAAAGACTGGACTGATTGCTGTTCATTCTCTAATTTCAGGCATGGTCTTAAAACACATCAGGCACAGTCCTTTACCAATTCTCTAAAATATAAACTCGACCATAATATGCAGGCTGGTATTCACTCATCTCGAAAAATCCAGAGGACCGATAATCTCTTAGTACTTTCAAGCGGCCCTGGTTACTTGTTTGTTAGTATCATTCATTCTTCTCCAATACCTGACTCAGAGGACAATGGGACAAAATTAAGGTTCCTGACTTTGGGAAGCTGAATTAAAAGATGACCAGGTAGTGGAAAGAGGTGTACCCAGGATTCTGGCATCCTCCAGATCCTCTCAAGATAAAAGCAGCCTTTTTGTTTGTTAAAACCCCACTTGCTGTCTCCTATTCAATTACTGAGATTTACAGACAGAAAAAAGCAGAACTTGCCATTTTAAATTATTTGCAATAAAATTCGATTTTGTTTACTCGACACTAAATACCGACAGTCAAGGAAGCAGCAGGCAATCTTACTCACTTCCCCCCATACACTAATTAAACATTTTAGTGCAGAGATCAGCATAATTAAAGAATTAGGAAACAATGAGAAGTGCTTGGGATAATTTGTAATATCAGTGCACTGATGCACTGCGTCCAGATACCAGGATTTGATTGGCAGGACTTTATTAAGTTTTGGCAGCACTTAGGTAGGCTGGGAGCTCCTTTATGAGGCTCTTGTACATTAATCCAGGCTCCCGATCTCGTTAATACTGATGAGTGAAGGCAGTTAATTGAATTATGTATGAAGCACTGCTGATTAAATAATATTTCACTCCCCACTATAGAATTAGCTCTGCTGGATTAACATCCACTGTTGTCTCTGACACTGAATGTCATAAGGACCTCTTCCCAAGCATACACTTTGATTCTTTTCCATCTGTTCAACCGATGCAGCACCTCAGTTACCACTGGAACCAACTACCCTTCAGCTTTGACATCAGGTCACTTTGGAGAAATGATAGTTATTTATTAGCATCTGTGTAACCACGAGCAAAAAGTCCTCCACAGTGCCTCCAATATTCTAAGGATATTACTATTTAATATGTGGAACGTGAAGGAAAATTCAAATAATTTATAATTGTATTTGCATTGCATAAGGTAATAGGAAGAGAAACTAACACAGGGTCTTCCAAATCAGCCTTGAAAATTAAAGCTGTTTTGAGCTGCGTATGTGGCTCTGCTTCCATGTTCTGCCCCTTCCTCTTCTCATGTAATCTCAGTAACTGCTGTTGAGAAAACAGAAGCCTCTCCCTGTGGAAGATGCACTCAAGGGTCTTTCCTCTGTCCTGCCCTCCCTCCTTTCCCTCTTTCTCCCAATCCATCCCTTCCTTTACTGTGACATTACTAAGTGGCAGATGCTGTGACAAGTGCTCGTATGCAGAGACAAACAACTGTGGTTACTCTCCTAGACAAGTTCATGTCTTACCAGGCAATAAGATAGGTATGTAGATATTTAATAGCATGTGATATGTATATACTAGCGATATGAATGGGGCCGAAGAGGGAGTAAACTAATCCTACTGGATTAGTCCTAGAGATATTGGAAGGCTTTGAAATTGGACAAATGGGGTGGGTCCTGAAAGATGGAGTAGGAATTTTCCAAGTCCTGACTCCATCAGAAAGAAGAAAAAGAATACAGGGTGCACTAAATGACACGTAGACCCATCATTCATTGAAGTACCAGAAAAGGGATTCCACTATCAAACTAGGAGTTTTTCCAATAGTTAGATAAGATTTATTGAGTTATTCCTCAGTTTTCCAAGGATTATAGTGTATTATGAGACCATACCACATAACGGAAGGAAGAGATACTTGGCAAGAGGCCAAATTTGCTTGTGACCTTTCTCAAGCCATTTCCATAGTCTGGGCTTTCATTTCTTCAACTGTAATGTACAGAGTTTGGTCAGGACACATCCTATGGAAGATCTGCAGAAATTCTGCCCAATAGTGCAGAATGAGGTTGGTCTATCTCCACGAGAGATAGGTTGGTAGGCTGCCTAGGTGAGCTCACTCTAGATCAGGGTCTGGCTTCTCATTTGGCAAGTCCAAAAACCCTCTTATCAGTGCCGGACTGCAGTATCTGATTTACACGGACTAAATTTATAGGAGATTGAGGTATATAGAGTTCTTAATCTATAATAAATGTTCTTGGAACCGTACCTTGAAATTTTCTTCTTATAGAAAAACTATAGGGAAAGCTGTATTTTAATCAAAGCTTACTTAAGCATGAACTCAAAGCAAAAAGAATTGAATGACTTAATATTTTATGACATCAGATCCTGAAAGCACCTGTCTGAATGCATCCATCTCCACAGGAGAATCTATCTGTCAAGAGGAACTGTTTTTAGTAGGCTGGGACAGGAACTCCTTTCTAAGGAGTGTTAAAGAGTCAGTGCCAATGTTCAGCTCCCAGACTTTCTTTTCATCTAAACTTTCATTACTCCCTTTTTTTCTTTCCTATAGATCTCAGTAAATATGTATTGTCTACAACTACTGTTCTCTCAATAAAGCCCCCACTGCTTCATGGGGCATTTGTTCTTCTTAAGATGACTGCCTATTTCTAATGGTCCATGAGTTGATTTGATAATTGAAGTTGGAGAGGACAATCTTATTTTCTCACATAGCTAAGTTCTTGGAAGTCCCTTGTTATTCTTTACCCACCTATGTCCTCCAACTCTAGAATTCTAAGACCTATAATGCCTGAAACACAATTGCTGAATTTTCACCTAAGAATTCTGTTTATGTGCCTTAGCATTCCTTCAAAAAAAATTTATGCAAATAATGGTTTAACCAAATAATTGAAGTTTGATCATTAGGAGGAGACATTGTTCAATCATTAAAGAAATGTAAAAACCCTCAGCAGGCCAAATTAAGATTTTCATTACAGTTATATTCAAGACTTACATTCAGTGGCATTCTCTAACTAAGGGAAATGGGTCTAACAACAACAACAAAGATGTATGGAGAAAAGCATAGCTGAGATTAATTCTAAAATTTCTATAATATCTGAGAAAGTTGTATTTCTTCATGTAAAGCTTCTCTGTCCATCCGGAGCTGAGGATGACCCAATCGAGATGGCTGGATTTTCAGAACTCGCTTCCTGTGTTATTCTCGCTTTTAAGCCTTTCTCATGGCTGCCTTTCAGCAATGGGACCAAACTAGGTCAGCTATTGTGTGTCCTCACATATTACATTTCTTCTTCTCTTAGGAGCTGTCACTTTTCTTCTCTTTGAAATAAATTCACCTAGAGAGTCAAAGCCATTTCTCTCAATCAACTTCCCATCGTTCTCTCTGGAGCCTTCAGAACTCACCATTATACTGTCAAAAGTGTGTCATCCATGCATTCACAAAAACACAACTCTTGAAAACTGAATGATAATCATGGTTACTATTTACTGAACCGCTCAAATATGCCTTGCCAGCTGTGCTGGGGATTCAGTGATAAATAAAGCATTTTTGCCCTTGAGGAGCTCCCAGTCAACCAAGAGAGGCAAACATGTAAGCAGATGTTCATTGCAGAGGGTCTGTGTTAGAAAAGATGAGGGAGGAACTCACTCCAATGGAAGACTCTCCCACATCTCCTTTCCATGGTGTCATCATCCACCCTGTCCCCAACACTTCAATGTCACGGCCATCTCCTCTGTTGTCTTTTTTCCCACCAAATGGTGGTTTCTGCTTCAGAAATATCCCTGATATCTCTTCTCTCTGCCAGTGAACTGGGCCCTCAACATCTCTCTGCCTGGGTGACTACAATAACCTCTTTGCCACTCCTATCTTCCCTCCAAAAATTATTATTGAATTTTAAGCAGCACTAATTCAAAAACTGCCACTGGGGGAGATGAATGAGGGATGGGCAAAATGGATGAAGGGGAGTTGAAGATACAGGCTTCCAGTTATGGAAGAAATCACAGGAATAAAAGGTACAGCATAGGAAGTATAGTTAATGGTACTGTAATAGCGTTGTGTGGTGACAGATGGTAGCTACACTTGTGGTGAGCATGGCATCATAGACATTATTGAGTCACTATGTTGTACACCATAAAACTAAGGTAACATCGTATGTCAACTATACTTCAATAACAACAACAACAACACAACAACAACAACAGAAACCAGAGAGACCATCCTGACTACTGTAATAAACCATGATAATGTGATGCTGCTTAGGAGGCTAGAGTTTTTGCTCAAGAAAGAGTCATGGGAATTTTTTAATGCCTTGTTGAAATTAACAAAGTAAGAGTTTACCACTTTTATGGAATCATTGCTGAACTCAAGAAGCTAGCTGAATAATTGAATAAAAATGTGAACGATCCATTTTCAGTTCTTCTATTTTTAATTTTCTTCTTTTTTAGACTCAGTATTTTGTGGAGTTTAAATAAAATTTCAAGAAAATTAAAAAAAAATTGCCATTGGCTCTGACTTGTTCACAAGATTTAAATTCAATCTCTTCAACATGGCCCAGGTAACTTTTTACAATCTGGCCCTCACATATTACTTTAGTCTCATATCCCACATCATTCTCCAGGTGACACCAAACTTTTCTTAAGTCTCTCTTTGTGCCATATTCTTTATCTGTAGCTTTGCATGCCCTTTTTTCTGCATGGCATACCTTTCTTTCTGGCTCCTTCTTCCTGGTAAAATTCTTATCCAGTAGATCAAAAGTCATTCCCACTTGGCGTTTTCAGCATCCAGCTTGCAAAGTCTACCAGATGGCCACTCACCCAACAACTGCAGGCCACTCCATATAAAGGCAAAAACTTGACTTTTAAAAAACAGCTGAGGACCACATTTCAGCCAAGCATAAAACATTCACATGTGGTAAAAATGTCACCAAGAGAGCTGCTATAACATGCTCGACTATTTTCTATGGATTTAGAGATGTTAATCCATTTCTCAAAATATCTACCTTTCTTACAGCCAACAGGTGCAACCTGGGATTTCAGAGCTTCAAGGTGATAGAGACTGAATTATACTCTAAACTTTCTAACTTCCACTCCCTCGGTATGGTTATTTCTTGCCCATCCTTCAAATTTTGGCTTATATTCAGACTTTTTCAGAAATCTTTCTGATATTCTTCCCAGGATAGTCCCTGCTACCAACAGAATCATGACAGAGATTCTTTTCATTTATAGCATTTACCCCAACTTATTGTTATATATTTATTGTTTGACTTTGTCTTTTTCTGCACAAGTCTCTAAAGTCCATAGTGATAGGGACCACTTTTGTTTTATTCATCCATACCTACCCAGCACTAGCCTGGCACAGAGTAAGTCTCAATACATATGTGTTGAATGACTACAGTTCCAGGTTGTATCATGTTAGATGACACAAAAGCATAAAAAAAACCAGTAGATGACATGACCACCAATGTTACAGTCTGATGGCTGAAGAAATCAATTATTGATGAAGATCTATACATATCAGGGTAGCTAAGTAATTTCTAAGAGTTTTATTGGCATGAAAACCCCATGGAGGTCCTGAGAGAAAGAGAGGAAAAAGAAGAACTTTGAAATTTACAATCATACTCTTTGGGGGACAGAAAATTCATCCTGAGGTAGAAGAAAATCAAGTTGCCCAGGCTTCTTCCATGAAACATGTTGAGTTTTGGTAATGAAGCAATCTCTTTAGATGTAACACAACGTGGGAACAATTAAATATTATCTGACTCAATATTTATTAATTATTAAATATGGTTTGACTCAACTCAAATAAATATTATCTGACTCAACAGAAACTCTCTCATATTTAAAATAACATGCTCCAAGAAACTAAAAGAACAGGGCAATATTTTAGGGATCCCCAAACAAAACTGACACCACTGAGGAAATATCTCACCTCAATCCCTGTGAGAGAAGCACTTAGGCTAACAGAAGAGAGTCCACATAAGCTATGTTAATAATGTCAGCCTACAATGGCAACCCCAAAGTTACCTTCCCAGTGAGAACCACAGGGACAGAAGAATCAGAGGATTATGACCACCAAATGGCAAACTAAAAAGCAGCATGTTCACTGTAATATCTGCCAAGGTAAAAGATGGGTCACCCTGGTCACCCAGCCTGGTAAAGAAAGACAAAGAAGGTGTTGGGAGGCTCAGCTGTTCCTCTGGGTAGGGACCCAAGTCAAAGCAAATATTCTTTACAGAGGCAATGGCTGGCCATGTTTTTTGCTCATCTACCCTAGACTGCTACATCCTGGGGAACAAGGACTATAAAGACACACTACATGAGAAAATGAAGGAACAATAAAAATAGTGAAATAATTTTGTGCTCAAATTACATGTACAGACTGCAAGTGCTATAGATATTGGAGAGACAAGAGAAAGAGTATCCAGAAAAGGATGGGATACAAATATTTGCTCTCCTCCAATCCTTCATGGAGAGAGTCAGCCAAGGATAAATTTAACTTTACTTTCTTTTAAATACCTGTCCCTGGAAATTCTTTATCCCATAAAACACCAACCTCATAAAATCACAGCACCATCCTATCTTCCTCTGATGTATTTATCTTCCTTCCCATTTCCCTTTTATCAATTAAAACACACTGCTCACAACTCTGACAGTGTCTCCTTTCACTCTGGGATCCCCTGGGCCCACTTTTTTTGACAGCACATCAATTTATTTATATTTATTTCTCCTAATATATATTTTTTCAATTGGTTTCTATTATGAAACACACCACAGGGAGAGAGCCTGGCATTAAAATCACACTGTGTGGTTTAATTTCACTTCATCGGCAGGACTCTGGTTTTAATCAACTTATTTTGGTTGCAGAATAAGTCTCAGCAATCATCCAGGGGTGTGAGGTAGGTCATAAGCTGAGAGTAATCAAATGAGTCTCTCTTGTTCCTCTCTCTTCCATAGGGAGTAGCACATTTCTTCCACTCCACATAAGCTGGAGCTAAAGCCAGGTTCTAGGTTGGTCTGGTGAAATTGTCACTAACTCTCCATTACCCCTACTAGTAATGGGAATCAATGGAGTGGATAATCCAAAGTAATGGTTGGTTCCAAATCAATCATGGTTGTCTTGAGGAATACAATTGATTTTTTTTTTCTCCCTCAAAAGATTTACCTTTCTTATTAATTATGTTTCCTTGGTCCCTAAGGAGACATCAAGGAAAAAGAGACAGTACTCTTTAGAAGGCCAACCAATACTGGGGCCACTTTATAAACATCATCTTTGGCAATCACTTTAGGAGAAAGGCATTACTATTTCCAGTTTGTAGAGGAGAAAATTCAGGGGCAGAAGAGCACTGTGGGAAAATCTCTGGGCAAAGAGTTCGGGAAAACAGAGTTCAAGTTCCAGATCACCCTATAGTTCCTGAAAATGTTGAAAACGTTTCCTGCCCATTGAGCCATTCAGTATTCAGCAAACTCAATTCCTGCTGGACATGGGATGTGTGTTTAGTGCCATGAGGAAAGGATGCCAGCTTTTCCTGCAGATAATTCCATTATCAAGGTTGAAGGCTTGTGCGACATGAAAGAGCGTCATGACTTCAGGCTGTTCTCATGAGTTCTAGCCTGTCCACTTTGTCCTAGCTTCCCTCTCTTCACATCTATCTTTCCTTCCTCATGGCTTTCCATGCAGACTCCAGGCTCCAGCACCAGACAGAGAAGCATCAGCCTCACGTAACCTACTTACCCAGCCCCACAAGTGCATAAGGTCCAATCCCTAGAAGAATCCCTTATTCTCTACTGTGCTGATTAGATCTGCTTCTCTGATCAAACTCTGACCCACGCAGGGAGCCATTCTAGGAACTCACTTTCTCCTTCACATTAGTAAACAGTCCCTCATGGCTCTGTGGGGAAAGTGAAGGGTGATCCAAAATATGCTAAGGGGATTTTCTTTCTGTTCACAGATAAATCACAAAATGGGTAATTTGCATGTGGACAATCACGAGCTGAATGAAAAGATGTTCTTGTGAAGATAAGAGTCACCATTGGCGTTAGGTCTTGCACTTTCATCTTGGGAACAATGGAGTGCTCAAGCCCAGAGCCACCTGTGTGAACAAGTATGTGATGAAGATGAAGGTTGAGAGCAAGATTCATGGTTGTTGAGCCTCCTTTCTTATAGGTCCAGTGAAGGCAGTTAACCCACATGTGTGTCTAGCACCTTGCTTCTTTCAAGTGCTTTCACACTAATGCTCACACTTGTCAAAATGCTTGCCTAATGGAGTTGCTGTTAGAAACACACTGGTAATACATGTGGAGACCTCAGGATGAAGCTAGGGACAAAATGGTGAATAAGTGGTTATTATTTCTTAGATTTGTATGTTTATTTGACTTTTGTTGGCTCTCCTTAGTGAATCCTCAGGATAATCTTGAAATGCTATTATCACCCACTTTACTTAAGAGAAAATAAGCACAAAGTATAAAAATGCCTTGATAGAGGTCATATGGCTAGCAAGTACTTACCAGGACCAACAGCAAGTGGTAGAACAGGGGCCAATAACTTGATCCATTGAAATAATGATGATAAAGCAGATGCATATGGATCATAAGTGATTATGTGGTGTGTCAGACTATGCCTACATATTAGCTTATTTCATCCTTACCAAGAGAAAAACAACACTCTATAATAGGCAAAAATATTATCTCTCTTTTACAAATTATGAAACTGAGGTTTAAAGATTAAGAGAAGTTACATTATCTGTTTTATGTTACACAGAGGTAAATGGTAAATGGGGACTAAAATCTGGACAGTAGGTGAGCAAGGGCCTGAGGGTGGGGTGGGGGCGGTGCCCCCAGCATCTGCTTCTTAATAGTGGATCCGTACGATACCTGTCTCATAATGTTGCCCCAAGGACTGGACAAGGGGATGTAAGTAAGCTGCTTGTATTATACCTGATATGTTCTAAGACTTCCTTACTCAGTCTAAGCAGAGCTGGTGCTTCTACTGCTCATACCAAAGATGAGAAAACTGTCTTCTGGCCCAAATGCAGTGTGAGGCCTGTTTCCATATGGCCCATAAGATAAGAATGATTTTTTACAGTTTTAAAGGGTTGCAACAAACAAAGAAAATAAAAAAGAATAAGCAACAATGACCCATGTAGTTCACAAGCCTGAAGCATTTACTGTCCAGCTCTTTACAGAAAAATTTGCCAATCCATGGTCTATACCATGCTGCTTCTTTGGTCTTGAGACACGGAAATGAAAGAACCAGAAAGGCTATTTCCATAGTTTGACTACTGCTGACAATGCTGCTATAAACACTGGGGTGCATGTATTCCCCCAAATACCCAATGACTGATGAATGGATAAAGAAGATGTGGTGTATGTGTGTGTGTGTAAAATGGAATACTACCCAGCCATCAAAAAGAATGAAATCTTGCCATTTGCAATGACATGGATGGAGCTAGAGTATATTATGCTAAGCAAAATAAGTGAGTCAGAATAAGACAAATACTATATGATTTTGCTCATATGTGGAATTTAAGAAACAAAATGGGATGAACATATGGGAGGGAGAAAAAGAGAGAAAGGGGAAATCATGAGAGACTCTTAACTATAGAGAACAAACTGAGGGTTGATGGAGGGAAGTGGGAGGGGGATGGGATAGATGGGGGATGGGTATTAAGGAGGGCACTTGTTGCGATGAACACTGGGTATTCTATGTAAATGAGGAACCACTGAACTCTACTCCTGAAACCAATATTGAACTGTATGTCAACTAACTAGAATTTAAAACAAACAAATAAACAAAAACCAGAAAGGTTATATTGATTTACTCTAAAAAAGGCAGGGCTCTGCCTAGCGAATGAACAGATCCTAGAGGATAGAAGGAGCAGGTGAAAGAGGCAGAAGGAAGCCATGTTTGGTGTTTTCCAGTGCAGTGAATAAAAATAACGAGAGGCCAGATGTTTTCTCTGCCGCGGCAGCCCTACCGCCCCTCGCCTGCCAAGCAATTAGAGCACAATGACCGCAGAGGAGTGGGGTTTTTTTAGAGGATCTTGCTATCTGTCATGCCATGTGATCTTCTTCTACCATTTTTTTAAAAGATTAATTTTATTATTTTTAGAAAGAGAGAGAGCATGAGTGGGGGGAGGGGCAGAGGGAGAGAAGCAGACTCCCTGCTGAGCGCAGAGCCAGATGCTGGCTCAATCCCAGAACACTGAGAGATGATGACCTGACCCAAAATCAAGAGTCAGCTGCTTATCCGACTGAACCATCCAGACGCCCCACCTTCTACCACTTTTTTAAAGAGACTAATAAAGATTTATATTCCTTTTTTGAAGATGGAATAGATAATTTTAGACTATTATGCCATATGTAAACAGGCTATGAGGCAGCCCAACTATATTAGGGTTGCTTATGTATCTTTCCCAAATGACCCTGCAGCAGATTTTCAGTGTTCACTCCTGCCATCTTTCTAGGATAAAAGTGTGTTTGGGAGACTGCATTCATCTTCATGCAAGACACAAACAAAGAGAAGCCAAGTCATTTGCTGGAAGACCCTGGGCTTCAATCAGCTGGGTTAGTTGGGTTTTCCTGGGGGTTAGAGCTACCTGGAAATCTCAGACTACCGGCTTGGCTTCCAGATCAAAGAGAATCAAAAGGGTCAAGAAGAGTTCAAGACATATAACCTGAGAGCCACTCTGGGATTGATCCTGGTTTTACCTGAATCCTGACGAAGGGGATAAAGAAAGTCTAGGGAAATGGTTTCTCCATAGGATGTGATAAGTCACAGGGGCTGTGGAAGCTCAAAACTTAACATGTGGGCAAGAGGCTACATTAAAACAAGCGTGTGACGGGGTGCCTGGGTGGCTCAGTGGGTTAAGCGTCTGCCTTTGGCTCAGGTCATAATCCCAGGGTCCTGGAATTGAGCCCTGAGTTGGGCTCCCTGCTCAGCCGGGAGCCTGCTTCTCTCTCTCCCTCTGGCCCTCTCCCTGCTTGTGCTCACTTTCTCTCTCTGTCAAATAAATAAAATCTAAACAAAACAAACAAACAAACAAAAAACACCAAGCGTGTGCTTCCAAGGCTGTCATGCAATTTTATTTATTTTTTTAAAGATTTTATTTATTTATTTGACAGAGAGTGAGAGAGCACAAACAGGGGGAGCAGTAAAAGGAGAGGGAGAAGCAGGTTCCCTGCTGAGGAGGGAGCCCAATGTGGAGCGTGATCGCAGGACCCTGGGATCATGACCTGAGCCGAAGGCAGATACTCAACCATCTGAGCCACCCAGGTGCCCCCTATCATGCAATTTTAATTAAGAACATGAAGCTTCTGGAAATGTATCCAGGTTGGCCCACGGCGGAGGTAAGGTGTATAATAGCAAAAAGGAGCTATGGCTCCTTTTTGGAGGGAGGGAGGGAGAGGCTAGTGGGCAGGTGAAGCAAGCCTCAAGATTCACACAGGGCCATAAAAAAGCTGTGTGCTCGGAACACTACATCAAAAACTAATGATGTAACGTATGGTGATTAACATAACAATAAAAAATTAAAAAAAAAAAAGCTGTGTGCTCCTAGAAGCACATACAGGAGGTGCAACTGCAGGGAAGTGACTTGTTTGGGGTCACGGAGCAGTAAAACAGAGGAGGGCAGGTGGGCGCAGATTGACTCAAACACAGAGAACCCGGTAGCTACACAAATGGTGAGACTTCAGGGGTGCTCTACATTTATTCTCACACGTAAATAATGAACATGCAATATATCTAAGTTCATTTACTGGTTATTTCCCAAGCCTAATTTTATTTGATCCTTAATATCCAATTATGGGGAAAAAATCAAGCTCTCCAACATAGAAATTAGGGAAAGAAAAGGAAAGCAAACTACTATGCAGTAAGAACCTTTGCTGTGTCGTGAACTCTCTAGACAGGTCCACATTCTCTCATGCGAGCATCTTCACAGTATTATCACGTATTTAGTTATGCTTGTTGTTGCTTACCATACAAGAACAGTGAGACTGAGACGTGTAAGAAAGGCTCACAAATGCCAGGATCTAAAGGTGGAAAGTAACTCCCGTCCTTCACCTACAAGCAGTCAATATCTGTTAATGAGGGGATGAAATCCCTTTTTTTTTTCCTGTTTAATAATTTTTAGGCTACAGTTTTGGATAGCAGCTGATGAAGGAAACACACACGCAAATGCTCATTACTCTTCCAATGATATCAGAGTAGGAAAAGCTGAAGACAGGGGGATTTGATGGGGAAGTCTGCAACTCAGGTAGAAAACAAGACACCCAGAGGTTGCCCATTGGGGAAATGGGACCATTTAGATGCAATAACTTTCTTTAAATGCAAAGGTGGAAATAGAGCCCACCTATCTGTTCTTTTGAATTGTATCGGCTTTGAACTATGTGTGGGTACTGGGCTAATCAATCAGTGTCCTTTCCCACTTCCACATACATTTCTAAGGGAATAAAGTCTTTCCTAAAAATATGCAGAGTAGTTACTTATAAGAAAAAAATAACACAGCACATAAATAAGTTAGCTGTCTCTTACCAGGACAACCACCGAAAATAACATCCACTTCCCACGGGGCTGCTTCCTACTTATATTAATAAATCAAAATATCTACTTATGATGATTTATTTGTAGATCTTGATGCTGAACACTCATTTATCATTTGCAATGCAATTTGCCCATCTCTACAGATCATAAAAATTCATTGAATTATGCTTCTTTTTATGGTATAATTTAATATCTTATTTTTTCAGCACCAGAATAAATCCCCATAAGTATATAATTTCCCTATGTTATCCTTTAGCAGCCAATCACAAACAATGCATTTTATATTTGCACATGCATTTCATGAATTAGTGAAAGGAATGTCTCACATCATCATTTCTTAAATCAAAAGGTACAAAGAGAAGTATCTAACCTATTTAAGGAATCAGAACAACAAAAATGCTCAGTTAACAAGAAAGCCAGCTGTATATTTCTGGAATAAGTGCAATATCTTGCTGATTCTACCAAAACTGTGATTTATAACCAATACTGTGGAAAAGATACATATATGTGTTTTCTTAGAAGGTGACAGTAGAGATTTTTAGTACTACCATTCTGTGCTGTAGACACTAATAAGAGTTATGGCTACTGAAATAAAATAACATCCAAGATCTGGGATAGAGTTTATGAATTTTGCATTAATTGACATGCCACCAATTTACATTATTTTTCCACCATTTCTACAAAGAGATGTGTTTCAATAATTATTTCCCCAATGTTTTAGAGAAACTGAGACATGGCAAGTTTCAGAGAATACCTCAAAAACTAGAATAAGGTAGTGATAAACAGTATTTATTGTCAACCAGTCTAGATCTCATTTTACAAGATAACAGGTAAATGATATTCTTTAATAATGAAAAAATTTCTTTTTTTTAGTATAAAATTATGAATATACCAACTTATTTTTTGTCTCTGAAGAAATTTGCTAATCATTCTCAGACATCTCAAAGCCAGGTCAAGAACAGGTTCTTATTTTTCTCATTCAAATATTAAACTTGTCCAAAAAACAAAACAAAGCCTTAAGATTCTCAAAAATGTAAATGTTTTTTCAACTTCACTGATACATCAGTAAGTTATTCTAAAGTATATAAGTAAGAAACATTAGAACCTGGACCTTCATAAATCCCCAAAGTTGTGAATATCACTATAGTACATCTTTTTCCCCATGGAATGTGGTAAAGTATAATAATTTAGTTGACCCTTGAGGACCTTAATGATCCTATAAATACACCAATAAAATCATTTATAAAACCATAAAAATAAATTCTGCTTCCAAAATTATACTTCATTATGCTTCCATGCTACTGTCATAATATTAATTATAAACTTACTAGAATCTTAAAAGAAATTTTCTATCTCCATTAGGTATCTACCTCTTGAGAGTTATTCTCTAAGCAGTGAGCAACAGACAACTTCCAAGGCTCATCGAAATAAAAAGGGTGGGCAATCCACTGGGGCCACTCCCTAGCCAAGTGATTGGCTCCATTAACAGACATACACTGTGCGTGTCTCACCCATCCTCTTTGGAATTATACTTATCAAACATTATGGCTCTTTAGGGCACTTTGTAATAGTAAATGCAGTGAGTATTCCATCTGGCCTAGAAGAGGTCTATTTCACTGTTTTGGAGAGCAGTTGTTAAAGCCACTTCATGGATGGCCAATTCCTTACCAGACTTTCATGGTACAGAGTAGCTATAATGGAGGGTTGATGAAGATTTGATTTACAATGTTGATGTAATAAGAAGCCTTCCAAAAAGAGCCCCTAATATGCTCACAACTTGGCTTCAGAGGACCTTCTTTGAAATATATTGATCTCTTGGCTCTACTGGCCCATACTAACTAGTCACATGAGAAATGACCAGGGGTTGGGAAATTTGTGCCATAAGCCAGATTTATTTTGAACACTTGGACATGGAAGGAGAAAAGTGACAAATGGAGCAATAGAAAAAATGAGAGGAAACTGAGTTTAAGGTTCAAGGAGGAAAGAGGATGAAAAAAATGCCCTAAAGTAAAAAAAAAAAAAAAATCATCACACACAGAGCTTCTGGTCTTAGCAGTAATGCCAAGTTGCAACTTTCATGTTGACAGAGCTTGGACACTATAGGATGAAACCAGCAGCACCCATAGGAGAAAGGATGAGGTCATGACATACAACTCACTCTCTTCTCTGCCCCTTAATCCCAACCACTTAAACTCAAAAAGGAAATGGGGCACACCTGTGCCTAAAATTCTCAATTATTACAATAATTATTACAGAAAATCATTACAGGTGAAGGGAATTAAGAGGTACAAACTTCCAGTTATAAAATAAGTAAGTTACAAGGATGAAAAGTACAGCATAGGGAATATCATCAATAATATTGTAATAACTTTGTATGATGATAGACAGTGACTACACTTATCATGGTGAGAGCTGTGTAATGTATAGAATTGTCAAATCACTATGTTATACACCTGAAACTAATATAACGCTGTATGTCAACTATACTTCAATAAAAAATTACAGAAAATAGGGGCGCCCGGGGGGCTCAGTTGTTAAGCGTCTGCCTTCGGCTCGGGTCATGGGGTCGAGCCCCGCATCGGGCTCCCTGCTCGCAGGAAGCCTACTTCTCCCTCTCCCACTCCCCCTGCTTGTGTTCCCTCTCTCGCTGTGTCTCTCTCTGTCAAATAAATAAACAAAATCTTTAAAAAAAAAATTACAGAAAATACAAAGAAAAATATAGAAGTGCCATGTACCCTCTGCCACACACCCAGATTTAACCAATGTTAACATCTGCCATTCTTTCAACAGATCATTCTTTGTGAAAAAAATGTAAATGCAGTGGAAGATCCATTTTCCTTATTTTTAAGCCCATTTTTTCCCCCTCTCTCCTAGAGGTAATCAATGTCCCAAAGCTGTTTCTGGCCTTTATGACCATTGTTTTTATATTTTTAATATATATATTAAAATTTTACATGAATGTAATCATATAGTTTATTCTGCAACTTGCTTTTTCACATACGATTGGTTGTGTTGATATGGGCATATTTATTTTAAGTGCAGTAAAATATTCCTGAGTAATATCTTTTCTAAAAATGTCACGGCAATTCTTGTACCCTCTTGCGATTCTGATTAAAATATTACTGACTTGATTAATCCGGGGTGAATTAGCTTTTTCATTATATGAACTTTTGCCATTCATGTTTATTATGATTTTTTTCCCTTTTATCCAATCTTCTAGTTCTTTCCATCACATGTTGTAATTTTTGTGGTTGTTGTTATAAGCCTTTGACACATATGTGCACAGTATGGGTTCCTTGTAGTCATTACGTGAATGGTACCTTTTTTATCCCCCTATTATAATCTCTGTTTTGCTTGACTAATATATACAAATGCTTTCAATTTTTGCCTATTGATCTTATATCCAATAAACCTGTTCAATGCTCTTTAACAGTCTGGCTGTAAAATTTCTTTCAAGTTTCTATATAATTGTATCATATTCAAATAGTAACAATTATTTTTTCTTCTTTTCCAATCCTTCTACAATTTATTTATTTTACTTGTCTTTTCACGGCTGGAACTTCCACTTACAAATTTATATGCTAGCAGTGACACTGAATATCTTATCACATACCTGTCTTTAATGGAAATACTTTTTACATTTCATCCATAAGTAAGGTGTTTGATATAAAATTTTGGTGGATACTGTGCAATAGATTAAGGAAGTTTTATTTGATCCTTAGTTCAAAAAGAATTTTATTATGAATAATGCTAAAATGTAGAAATTTTTTTCTGCTTCTATTGAGATGACCATGTGACTTTTTTTTTCATTAATTAATGTACTGAATTACACTGAGGGATTTTTATGATGTTGGCCCACTGTCACTTTCCTGGGGAAAAAATGACTTTTAAGAAAATATTAGTGTATTTTTAACATTCTGTTGAATTGAATTTGCTAATGTTTTATTTAAGATTTTGCATATGTGATCATACATGAGAATAGCTTATATTTTCTTTTCCGTTTTTATCTGATTTTGCTGTTAATATTATAGTAGCCTCAGGAGTTGGCAGCTTTCCTTATTTTCCTATTCTCTGATACAGCTTGTATTATGTGTGAACTATCTATTGCTCATAAATCCATTTATATCTATAGTTTTCTTTTTTTTATTACATTATGTTAGTCACCATATATTACATCATTAGTTTTTGATGTAGTGTTCCATGATTCATTGTTTGCATATAACACCCAGTGCTCCATGCTGGTTTTTCTATTAAAAATTTCTATAATGCTTACTGGTTCATTTTTCTGAGCATGCTTAATTATTTCTATTTTTCTAGAAAATCATCCATCTCCTAAAATTTGAAATAAGTGATCAAAATAGTATCATATTTTCTTTTATCTCTTCACTGTATCTATGGTTACACTGCTTTTTTTTTTTACTACTCATATTATTTATTCATGCAGTCCCTTTTATTTCTTAATCAATCTTGCTTATTTGCTTAGTAATACAATTTAGTATGTTTTTCAAAGGGCCAGTTTGAGTTCTGTTGATGATCTCTTGTTTGTTTCCTATTTCATTACTGCTTCTTTCCAGAGGATTCCTTTGCAAACAAAGTTGTAAAGCCCTCAAGGAAAGCTATTACAAAGGAATTTAATAAAATCAGCAATTAGGATGTGAATATACTCCAGATGGAATGAAAATAACAAAGGAAACTAAAAATAGATCTAAGATGAGAAAGTTCAGAATCCTTGATAAAAATATCTTAACTGTGTTTTTTATTGAAAAGATAAGGTTTTAGACAAAAATTACTAGAAGTTGGGAGTGCAAAAAATGTCTAACGCAGAATTGTTTTTTGGTGGGAACACGGTAGAGAAAATAAGTAATTTACACTTTGGTTAAGTAAGTATGTTAAAAATGTAAGGGAGTACTCTGTCTTAGCCTTTTTTTTTTTTAAAGATTTTATTTATTTATTTGACAGAGACAGAGAGAGCAGGAACACAAGCAGGGGGAGCGGGAGAGGGAGAAGCAGGCTCCCCTCTGAGCAGGGAGCCCCATGTGGCACTTGATCCCAGGACTCTGGGATCATGACCTGAGCTGAAGGCAGCCGCCTAACGACTGAGTCACCCAGGCGCCCGAGTCTTAGCCTTTCTAATTTCTCTTTTTTTAATATTTTTGTTTTTGTTGCTACCATGTGTTTGAAGCAGAGTGGGGCTCAAAATATGAAGTTACAATGTCAATGTCATCTTGACTGGAAATCAGTAGCAGACATTATCAGTAGTTTCAGACTTTCAGTACCTGCTTTTACTTAAAGAAATTTTGAAAGACCCTCTCAATCTCAAGTGTCATGTAGACTTGATATATATAAAGCTCTTTAAACTGACTAAATTGAAACACTGAATTTAAACATGAGTGTAGTGGCCTTTCTATCTGAGCTTATTTCCTACTCTGGCTTGGGCATAGCGTCCCCTATTCCTAAACAGAAAACAGTTTACGCTCCAACCATGTGGGGGATTAGGGGCACCAATCTCTTGGCCAGTTGAAAATCCACAGTGGAAAATCTGCATATAACTTTTGACTCCCCCAAAACTTTACTACTAATAGTCTACTGTTGACTGGAAGCCTTACTGATAACATAAACTGTGGATAAACATGTATTTTGTATGTTATATGCATTATATACTGTATTCTTACAATAAAATAAGCTGAAGAAAATGTTATTAAGAAAAATCATAAGGAGGCACCTGGATGGCTCTGTCAGTTAAGCATCCGACTCTTGATTTCAGCTCAGGTCATGATCTCAGGGTCCTGCTTAAGATTTTCTCCCTCTCCTTCTGCCCCTCCCCCCACCACCTTTCTCATGTGCACACTCTCTCTCTAAAAATAAATAGATAAATAAATAATAAATAAAAGAAAAATCATAAGGATGAAAAAATACATTTACAATACTTTATTGTATGTATCTAAAGAAATTCCGTATGTAAGTAAACCCGCACGGCTCAAACCTGTGTTGTTCAAGAGTCAACTGTAGGTGTTCTTCCGTTCTGCCTTTGTCTACACCTTCCACCTTCTCTCCAGTCCTGCACCTGTACACTTTTCTGTGGGTTCCTGGAACAGGAAGTGCTTCTCATGTTTTTCCCTTTAGCATCTAGTACAGAGTCTGGCACAGAGCACTCAACCAATGTTTCTTGGATAGAAAAAAATGCTTCCTTTAGCCACTACTATTAGTCCTGATCAAAGCAGAAACTCAACTCTAAGTTTACAGGGCTGATCCGATGGCCCCTAAGCCCAGGAGAAATTACCAGACCATAAAGACACTACAAGTCTAAATCCCACTCCTACAAGAATCACCTGCCCTCTATTATAAGGCTTTCCTTTATACTCCCAACTGGAAATCATTTTGTTCCTCTTTTAATTTGTAAAGCATTTTAGCGTATCTTTTATGCCACATTACTTTTCTATGTTATAGGACAGTGATTTATGAATAGACCTCTTTTTTATAGGACAGCAAAACTCTCTAGACCAGAATCTAATTTGTGTTTTATACATAGCAAAGCAAATTACAAATATGTGCTGAATAAATAGTTTAAAATACAAAGATAAATTTTTTAAAAAAAGGATTTCCCATTTTTTCACTAATCAGTATTTTACCAGGTCACCGTGAAGGTTCCTGAACTATGGTTTTTGACATGTCACTTGGACAGAAGACATCCTATAGGCATTGAATATTGTTTTCCTTCCTTTCAAAGAATATACTCCTCAGCAGCAGCTTGGGAGCAGGCTACACACAACGCCCCAGCTTTTGGATGATCTCTAAAGCAACGGTCAATTATAATCTTCAAGAGCATTTCTCTTCTGAATTTATAATTTGGAGATGTTTAGTTTTAGAGGATTAAGAAAAGTTTATGATTCAAAACTCATATTTTTAAGCCAATATATTAAAACACCTCTATGATTTTTACATTTTGTTCAAGGTGTATTTATTAGTACTGTTATGTCAGAAAAATGCATGCTGTCCTTTTTTAATTAGATGAAGCAAGGCTGATGTCATCAAATTGAAGTCCTATATTCAGTACTTCATTAGACACATAATTAAAGTTTAAGTCTTGTGCTCAGAGAATGAAGTCAAGTTTCAGTACATCTTCTGTAGAGAATGAGAAGTGGCACGCAGAGTAGAATACTGCATATGCACACTCAGTGGGGCCAAGAAGACCAATGTCTCGCTTCTGTCCCGGGTGGATCAACTCCCAACCTGGGAAGGTCATTCAAGCTTTTGGAGTGTTGCTTTCTGTGCTAGAAAATTGGGGATTGTACTTCTGATTTGCAGAATATTTGTGATGGTTACAGAAAAGTCTGTATGGCTCCTAACACTGTGTTATGCATCCATTACTCATGGTATAATTTATGGTCATTTATCATGACCATTTATCATGATATTTATCATGATGATGATGATGGTGAGGATGATGATATATGTTCACTAGGTCAGTAATTTCTCCTGGGCTTAGGGGCCATTGGATCAGCCCTGTAAACTCAGAGTTGAGTTTCTGCTTTGATCAGGTGGAAATAAGTAGTTTGTTCTTAGGGTCATCAACATGACAGTATGTCCTTGTGCAAATACTTTGGGCAATTTAAAAAATTACAATCTCATTGGCTTGGGCATCAATTTTTTATAGCTGATCATGATAAACTGGAATAGTTCATCACAACAGGAAGATGATGCTAAATAATTTTATTCAGTTATATTAACCAATATATAAAACATGAAATGCTTTATTAAAACAAATGAGAAATAAGCCTACTTTGCAAAAGTACATTTAGATTTCCTCCTCCCCCTCCCCACTCCTTTTTCCCCTCCTATTCCTCCTCCTCTTCTTCACTGTATCAATAGTCTGTAATGTGAGCTAGCTGGTTTCACATTTTATCACGGAAATGTATGTGAAATACACATCGAACATTACAAGGACAACATACATTGTAAGGGACATGACCCAGGAAAAGCTACAGGGGAAACAGAGAAGGGCTTAGGGATTTGTGGGTAAGAGAGAATCTTTGAAGGAACAGAAACAAGAAGTACCATGTTGATAGAGAAATGACTTCAGCATCATCAAAGAGCAAAGTGGAAACTCAAGAAGGAATGGGCATTTTTCCCTAGGTAACTAGCCCCAAGGATATGGCTGTACACACAGCTGTGTTTTCATGTCATACATGGCCAACGAGGCAGAACTACTTGTGAGGACCGACAGGACAGAAGGTGAGCCCACACCCAGGGTGAGCTGGGGGCTGCATCAGGGAGCATGTATCTGGACTGAGGAAGAAGCCTGGTCAGGAAGACCTCCCAGCTTCCTGCCCCAATACACCATGAACTGAGCTAGTACAGTAGCTTATCATTTATTAAACATAATCCTAAGCATTTTTTTTTTACAATTTCTGTTATAATTCTTATAATCAGTGATGATTATTATCTCAATTTTATAGATGAGAAAACCGAGGAACAGAGAGGTTTAATAACTTGTCTCGATTCTTTCAAAACCCTGAATCCTCACAACAATCCTACAAATTCAGCATTATTAATCTTATTTACAGATAAGATATTTGAAGTTTGGAGCTACTGAGCAACTTAACAATACATAAAAGAGCCAAAATTTGAATAAAGATCCGTGATCCCAAAGAGAAAACGCCACTCAGTAAATGTTGCATTGATTGGAAAGAACTACTTCCAACTTCATTTTTACAGATACTGAGATTTGGACATTTTAGTGGTTCAAAAATAGTGCCATAATGGTAAGTGAAATAAGTCAGTGGGAGAAAGACAAATATCATATGATTTCACTCATATGCATAATTTAGGAAACA
Source organism: Neomonachus schauinslandi (assembly GCF_002201575.2). Taxonomy (NCBI): domain Eukaryota; kingdom Metazoa; phylum Chordata; class Mammalia; order Carnivora; family Phocidae; genus Neomonachus; species Neomonachus schauinslandi. Next base: position 33,371,805 of record NC_058417.1, on the reverse strand, counting down.
AAACTAATGAACACAGGGGAAGGGAAGGCAAAATAAAATAGGATAAAAACAGAGAAGGAGACAAACCATAAGAGACTCTTAACTATAGGAAACAAACAGAAAGTTGCTGGAGGGGAGGTGGTTGGGGGATGGGGTAATTGGGTGATGGGCATTAAGAAGGGCACTTGATATAATGAGCAGTGGGTGTTGTATGCAACTGATGTATCACTAAATTCTACCCCCAAATTAATAATACACTATATGTTAAATTTTTAAAAATAGGGTCAGTTTTCTCATTGTCTTTATTCTCTTTAACAAAGAAGATAATCTTTCTTGTAAAATTATGTATTTTTTCATGGAATTTAATATAACCATTTGTTTTAATTTTGTAGCTTATAAATATTTTTATTTTTTCTGAACTGACTGATGCCAAAAAGATTATCTGTCACTGCTTCAGCCATTCAGAATACTGAGAAAGGTTAGTTTTGTTTTGTTTAATTTAGGCAAATCCCCACAAACAGGTTTGAGCAGCTAAAAGCAATTTGGGGATATGTTTTTATAAGGAACAATCTGAATATACATCTTATTTTATTTTTTATAAAGATTTTATTTATTTATTTGAGAGAGGGACGGAGTGAGAGAGAGCAAGAGCAGGGGGAGAAGTAGATTCCTGGTGGAGCAGGGAGGACCCTGGGATCATGACCTGAGCGGACGGCAGATGCTTAACCAACTGAGCCACCCAGGCGCCCCACATTTTATATTTTTAACTTAAATCGATGTATACTATATATATAAACAAGTGCGCAGACCACAGGTGTACACAGCCTGAGGGATCTTCACATAATGAACAATTTTGTGTATTTAGAACCCGAAATCTAGGTCTTTGGCTAAGAAATAGAAGACCACCAGCATCCCAGAAGCCCCAGAGGGAAGCAAGGAGAGGCAAGAAATATTTTGGAATTTTCTTTGTAATTTATCTTTTGATCCATGGGCTACTTAGAAACATGTTGCTTAATTTTCTAACATTTGGGCATTTTCTAGTTACATATCTATTGTTGATATAGAGTTTAATATCCCTATGAAGAGAATACATATTCAATCTTCTAATATTACACTGCACTGTTAACGTGCAGTGTAATATTAGTTTCAGGTGTAGAATACAGTTATCCAACACTTCTGTACAACACCCGGTGCTCATCACGACAAGTGCACTCCTTAATCCCCATCACCTGTTTCACCCATCCTTCCAGCCATTTCTCCCCTGGTAACCAGCAGTTTGTTCTCTATAGTGAAGAGTCTGTTTCGTGGTTTGCCTCTCTCTCTCCCTCTCTTTTTCCCCCCTTTACCTGTTTGTTTTGTTTCTTAAATTCCACATATGGGTGAAATCATATGGTACTTGTCTTTCTCTGACTGACTTATTTCACTTAGTATAATACCCTCTAGTTCCATCCATGTCACTGTACATGGCAAGAGTTCATTCTCTTTTACAGCTGAGTAATATTCCAGTGTGTGTGTGCGTGTGTGTGTACACATACATGCATATACACACCGCATCTTCTTTATCCATTCATCACTCAATGGACACTTGGGCTGTTTCCATAGTTTAGCTATTGTAAATAATGCTGCTATAAACCTAGGGGTGCGTGTATCCCTTTGAATTAGTATTTTTGTATTCTTTGGGTAAATACCTAGTAGTGCAATTGCTGGATTGTAGGGTAGTTCTATTTTTAACTTTCTGAGGACCCTCCATACTGTTTTCCAGAGTGGCTGCACCAGTTTCCATTTCCACCAACAGTACAAGAAGGTTCCCCTTTCTCGACATCCTTGCCAACACCTGTTGTTTCTTGTGTTTTTGATTTTAGCCATTCTGATGGGTGTGAGGTGATACCTCACTGTGGTTTTGATTTTCATTTCCCTGATGATGAGTGATGTTGAGCATCATTTCATGTCTGTTTGTTTGTTTTTTTGTATTTGTCATATCAGTTGTTGGAAGATTGCTAAAATCTCTTACTATGATTGTAGATGCCTCTATTTTTCTTGTAATTCTGTCAATTTTTGCTTTATTAAATTTGAGGCTATGTTTTTAGGTGAGCACGAATTTGGAACACTTACATTGTCCTGGTGAACTGACAATTTTATATTTATGAAATGTCCTCTCTCTAGTAATGCTTCTTGCCTTAAAGTCCACATTATCTGATATTAAACTGTTGGGAAGTACAGTTTTTTTCTACTCTTCTATGTTCAGTCTTATCTTTCCTTATTTTGGGGGTACTTTGCTTGTTGGTTGTATGATCTTCCTGTTCTTTTAGTTGTTGAAATTATCATGTCAATACCTATAACTGAAGTCTAATATAAATTAGTATTTTTGCCACTTCCTGAGCAATGCAACGTTCTTAGAATGTTTCAATTCCAATGATACCCTTCCCACATTTTATGTTATTATTTTAGGGGTTATTTTAACTCTGCATATATTTTAAATCCAAAACAATACTGTTAATATTTTATTTTCATTATTGCCTTAGAAAGTCAATATTAACTCAGAGGTACATTTTTTTTTTTTCTTCACACATTCCTGAATTTTCTTGCTTGCATATGGAATCGTTTTTTCTGTTTTGTTTTTTTTTAAGATCTTTATTTATTTGAGAGAGAGAAAGAGGGAAAGCACAAAGGGAGAGTGACAGGGAGAAGCAGACTCCCTGCTGAGCAGAGAGCCCGACATGGGGCTCGATCCCAGGACCCTGAGATCATGACTTGAGCCGAAGGCAGACACTTAACCGACTGAACCACCCAGGCGCCCTGGCACCATTTTTCTTTTGCCTGAAGCATTTCTTTGTATTTTCTTTACTGAAATTCTGCTGGTTTTTGTCTAATATAGAATTTGTCTGCTAGTATAGAATTTTGTCTGTCTACTGTAGAATTTTGTCTAGTGTAGAATTTCAGGATTTCTGTAATTTTCTTTAATTCTTTAAAAATGTCATTCCAGGGTGCCTGGGTGGCTCAGTTGGTTGAGCGACTGCCTTCGGCTCAGGTCATGGTCCCGGAGTCCTGGGATCGAGTCCCACATCGGGCTCCCGGCTCAGCGGGGAGCCTGCTTCTCCCTCTGACCCTCTCCCCTCTCATGCTGTTTCTCTCTCTCTCTCTCTCTCTCTCTCTCAAATAAATAAATGAAAAAATCTAAAAAAAAAAATGTCATTCCATTTACTCTGCCTTCCATAGACTCTGGTGAGATGGGGAAGTCTGCTTCATTGCTTCTTCTTTGAAAGTAACATTTTTCCTTCTGTATTTAAGATTTTCACTTTGCCTTTGTTAACAATTTTACTATGCTATCTCTAGATATGTTTTTCTTTTCTTTTATTCTGCTTGCAGTTTGTCAAGATTTTTGGATCTGTGGGCTAGTGTATTTATCAGTTTTAGAAAATTTTCAGCCATTACCTCATCAAACTTTACTTCTACTTCATTCTGCACTGCGCTTCTGTCTGAGCTTTTGGCCTCTTAGGTGTTGGCAACCTTGGTCACTGTATGATCCCTTCTGAGATATTTTAAAAATGTTTTATGCATGTTATCTAGCTCTCAGCAAAAGGACATATCTGATATAAGCTAATCCTTGGTAGCAAGAAGGAGAACATCCTCTTTTGAGGTGATATTTCTTATACTGTACTAATCTCAGTCATGGGCTGAACACACAATCTTCTTATTCTTACTTAGACAGAGTCACATACACAAAATGGGAGCCAAGTTTAAGATATTAAGTAAGTAATAATGTCAAGCCTATTAAATACAATTTAGATCTTCTACTGTCTCAGTCACCAGTTACTCTAAGGCTCATTCACATAGGTCTAGGGCACTGTGACCCTCACTATAAACCCATGGGCCCCTCCGGTACTGGAGGGGCTGCCAAATCACAAGCTGGGGTCAGGTGTAGCAAAGCCATTGCCAGAAATCCCAAGCCACAGAGAAGCAAAGGAATTAATTCAGGTCAAAGGAGAAGTAGAGTGATGTATCAGAAGATATCCAAATGGATATTGGGGACCCTCACAAGCTACCTCCTCATCCACAGATGATGCTCAGGCCTCCCTCTAAAAGCAGATAACTTCCTGTCTCTAAGGTTCAGGTTTCTTAAAATGATGATAATCATGAATAATCATCCTATAGGCTTGTAGTGATTGGAAATAATAAATATGCATAGTGCTTAGGATAGTGTCTCGTTCATAGTAATTGCTTAATAAGTCAGAGCCATGACAGGTGATGGTGATGATGACAATGATTGTGATGATGATCTTGAAACGAGAACGATCATCATTATTATCAGGAGGAAGTCAGAGGATATCAGAGCACACAGTTCTAACATGTTATAGCTGACTTTCCATGGGGTGTTTTTTTTTTTTTAAGATAAAATGGGAAATCTAGTATTTATTGATTTTAAAATATGCACTCTATCTTAGGGGCACCTGGGTGGCTCAGTTGGTTACGTGTCTTGACTCTTGATCTCAGCTCAGGTCTTGATCTCAGGGTTGTGAGTTCATGCCCCTTGTTGGGCTCCATGCTGGGCATGGAGCCTACTTAAAAAAAAATATGTGTGTGTGTGTGTATATACATATACATATACATTACATATATATATATATATATATATATATATATATATATATATATATAT
>NC_058417.1:33336483-33367159 GCF_002201575.2 Neomonachus schauinslandi | reverse complement strand
ATATATATATATATATATATATATATATATATATATATATATATATGTATGTATTTGTTCTATCTTAAAGTGGCGATGCTCCTGAGGCTGCATCTAACTGAAAGGGCAAAGTTCTGTTTGGGGGACCAGTATCACAAACAGATTCCATGGGACACGTGATATGTCACAATGATGGTCCTGCCTTATCATCCCCCATAACTAATAAGAACAGGGAGGGGAAAAAGCTAACTCACTTATTGTCACAGATCTTGGAGAAGGACTCAATGCTAGTTTATATGGCTCAGAATTTCACAATGGTTAATACACAAGATCTCAAAGGAGAAACAGAAAATACCTCAGAATGGACATATTCCTCCTTGTGACTCTTGTTGAAAAATACTGATAATAGAAAGCAATTTTCCTAAGGCTCATTCACATAGGACTAGATGGTTTTCTGCTTCAAATATGCTGCATTTTTAAAAGAGGATAATTTGGAAAAAAAAAAAAAAAAGCTGTCACTTACACCTAGATGGAAAGAGACAAAATCAGGACACTGTCATTTCTATTCATGAACACCTTTCCTGTCCTCATTTATCTTAAAATATTTTTTGATTGTAGAGAAGTGAAACATGCATAAAATACCAGCCTTTTCAGAATGTGATAGGCAACTTTGTTGAGACAAATGGATTTGATGATTGCTTTTCAAGCTGTGGATAAAGAGGAGGATGGTGATAAAACGGAACGGGTGAAATACACACAGCGTGAAGAAACAGGTAGCAAAAGGAGCAAAACTTGACCAGGATGAACATTTACACTTTTTTTGATGGTGATACACAAGGTAAAAAAAATAAAAAATACAAATAAATACTTACAATATTATATATACATATATAACATATTATGTATGTTTTATATAATTTAATTTAAATATTTTATAATATAATTTATTTATAATTTGTTTTTATATAATTTAATTTATATATATTTTAATGTAATATAATTTATACACACTATATATAACATATATATATATAGTGTGTATATATATATATATATAAATAAAGTGAAAAATATCTCTTAAATGGAGGGGAACACACCAGTCCTTCTCCAACTTGTTGAGGTTAAGATTCTGGCAGACGTGGGCCCCCAGTCATGAGTGAACTTGTCTCAGTGAAGATCGAGAAAAGAGTCTTAGAAACTAAGGACCTTCTGCAATAGTGGGGCACAGGCATTGGGTTAGGGGGCCACATGTAGGTGAGGATCCTGCTTCACAAAGCGGGGTGTGCCCTTAGGCAAAATCAAATCATCCTGAGGCTCTGTCAAACCACCACTGCCTTCCCAGCCTTGGGGAGTCTTACCGTCCCCTCCCACAGAACCTCACAGTCCTCTGTCCACTGATACCTGCCACCGTCCCTTCTTTTCTACTTCAATCCTCCCAAAGACCTCAAGGTTTCATACACAAAGGCAGGTGCCAAAAGGAAAGAAACCTCCTCAAGGAAAGAAAATGCAACTAGTTGGCTTCCTTCTTGGAATCTCATCCCTGGATCTCTGTTTTTTTCCATCTGTAAAAGGAAGAGCTTGAACTGTAATTCTCTGAAGCCTGTTCCAGCTGGGAGCTCTGGGAGTCCAGGATTCCATGTTTTCTCAGGCTCTTCCCATTAAGTACAAAGACAGAAAATCATTCCAACCTCCCCAAGGCAGCACACATTTTCAGAGTCCTGTTGTTTTAGGTTCTAGGACGGGATCGTGAGAAAGTCGAAATTTACAACAAAACTGGGGAGAGAAGACATTCTCCCATAGAAGTTAACTCTGAAAAGTCTATGTAGGCGGGAGGGAGCCCCTAAGGTCGGGACAGACTGACCTCACCACATTCTGCGGAAGGAGGAAGACGCGGACCCCTCCACCCATTCTTTCCCTCACTGCTAATCAGAACCAGTACCAGTCTCTCTTAGAAAAGAGTACCTTCCTAGAATTGAGGCAGGTATTATTCTGGGCACTCTTCCAACGGCAGAGCTGTGAGTCACAGAAGTTGATGCTTTGCCCAAGGTCACACAGTGTCTCCAGTAAGTGGCAGAGCAGGACAAGTAGAGGACAAGGGCAGTCCCATGATAGAACCTCACTTTTCTTGGGCTTCTGTACCCAGGGCCTCTGGGATCAGACTTCCAACAAACATTGGTGGGCTGGACTAATTTGGGCCCACCCGAGTTCCCTCTGGAGCCCTCTTGCTGACCATCACTTTATGTTGGCTGACCTTTCAGAACTTCCCCGCCTGTAAATGCAAGTAATAATATCTGACTTCATGCCTCCCAGGAATGGGAAGATAAATGAGGTAATAAAGGTGAGAACCAGATGACCTCTTTTTAATGTCAGTGCTAAAAACCCCACGGAGTATTATGGTGTTATTAACAAAATGCAGGGGCTGCAGAGTTATATATGGCCAAAATCTTATACCTCCAGTTTTTTAGGAGGGAAACAGAGATGTGGAATCGGTATTTACTAATAATGAAACTGACAGCCAGCGTGCTTTCACTTCCAAATGAACCCATTACATGCAGACCCAACTAATGGCAAAAGGACACCAATAGGTGATTTTATCAGTCTACATATACCTTTTGTGGAACTATTCTGGACTTTATTAAAAAGAATTCTTTGATGCATTTCATGCTTTGTAGCATTGTAGTGAAGCTGAAATTATAAAACAATGACTGACATCAAGTCTTTCAAGGGCACATCTTTGGTATAAAATGAGTACAACTGAAGTTACCAGAGGGTCTCTCCTGGGATAAGATTCTACTAACCAATTGCATCCCTGGCAAATGTTGGCAGCTGTTGCCCTGGGCTAGCTCTGGAACCCATAAAAGCAGCTAGAATGAGTACTTGGGCATTAGAAGGGCAGCACACTTGTGCTGTGAGTCACTGTACTGCAAAGGGGCAACGCTAGTCAAGACAGGACTGTGGACATGATCCTGACTTAAATAGACTGGTTCCCTCCTCTAGGGTCCATTCACAAAATCCCACCTCTTTGTGTGCCCAAAAAACTTCTGCTTTGATGGCATGGCTTTTAGGGCCATGAAGAGCCTAAGGCTAACTTACATTTCAGTGTTTACCTTTTTCCCCACATGGCTTGTCATTAAAACTCTCCCCAGCTGGTGGCCTAGAGAACATATTTTCCTGGTTTTGCATCCCCCCCTACAAACACACAACTCTGCTCAATTATATTCTTTAGAATTACTGGATGATTCCTTTTGAGGGTGCGATAATGGCCTAAACATGTCCGCATGTAAGGTTTTCCACTAGTAAACACTGAACATCTTCAGTTTTACGTTGGAAGTTCATCAGATATAATTGAGCCCTTCTATGTTTATTACTTGCTGAGGTTCCCTTCAAGTCTTTCTGTCTCACATCTCCTCTACTACATACCAAGAAACGAAAGGGACACAGTTAAGATTCCTGGACCCCTGCCTTGCCTAATTTAGGGATGACCATCACAGGAGTTGGACAATTACCATCTCAAGATTAAGTTTTCAAGAGATCATCCCAAAACATCCTTTGGTCAACAAATCCATATTCCAACAACATTTGAGTACTCTTTTTTTTTTTAAAGATTTTATTTAGTTATTTGAGAGAAAGAGGTGGAGGGCAGAGGGAGAGGGAGAAGCAGACTCTCTGCTGAGCAGGGAGCTGATGTGGGGCTCGATCCCAGGACCCTGAGATCATGACCTGAGCCGAAGGTGGACGCTTAACTGACTGAGCCACCCAGGTGCCCTTGAGCACTCTTTCTGGATCCTAGAATGAACAACACTGATCAAGAGCATCATGTGGCCTTACCTTGACCAGAATCCTAGTGAGACTGAAGCAGCAGTACAATGATGGAGCACAGGACTTGGAAGTTAAAAGGCCTAAATCACACAGCTTTCAGCAGGTTGCTCAATGCTTCATGGCCTCATCTGTTTCTCATCTAGAAAATACCAAAGACTCCTATCCTATCACACAAATGATATTCCTCTCATTGTTGTGAGAGACTAATAAGACACAAAGTACATGGCATGGTGTCTGGCCAACAATGGGCACCTCATAGTCAGCTTGAATCTGAATCTCCAGAAGGGAGTAAAGAAATTAAGAAGTATGAGACACTGAACTCTGTTCCCAAATATTTCCAAGAAACTTACAACTACTTAGCCATTTGAAAGCCATATACTTTCAAATTCAAGTATAAAAAAAGCCATGTGGCTGAACTAAAAAGTAGACTTATTCGATAGCTTATTGTATCACAGTGTTATATGTGTGTTCATCTCACACACTTTATAATGTATACTCTTAGACAGAAAGACTTTTTTTTTAAAGTCAAGAATTTTTATGTCAAGTGAGGGCATCTGCTCATTTGCATAGAGTGCATATTGCTTTGTTGCTTAGTACAGAGTAATGGCTTGCTTTTCACACCCTCAAGTTGAGTCCACCAATGATGGAAAACAGGCCTTTGGTGGCAGAGGCTTCTGTCCAGCTAAGCAGTAAATCTTAGCTGGTCCTAATGATTGTAGGGACTGACTCCTGGTAATAACTCTGATATCATTATCCTCTCCCAGAAATGCATGAATGATTCTGGCCTTTAAAAACAGATTTAAGAGAATGCATTTATCTTGACATTATCAGCCTTTTAAAGATCACGCAATAGGGCCTGTTGACCTTTCTGTCTTAACAATGAGTTGCAAAACCGTTGGATAACATTAATGGAATGAAGTGAGAAAGAGTGTGTACTCAGCAGCCGTCCTGTTGAGTGGAAGAAGAAAGAAAGAGATGTTCAGGATGATAACGGGAACTTGCTTTAGTCCTGTGGGAACTGAGAAGTCACACGTAAATGGAAGCAAAGAGGTACAAACTGGACTCCATTTCTATTTCTACTTCAAAGATGCGGTCCCTGGGCATACATCAAGGTGTGAGCCAAGAATAAAACATCTGGCTTATAATGCAGTGGTTGACAATGACTCCAACTCTGAGACATGTTTTCTTTACACCCAACAATGTAAATGTCTATACTTAAAAAAGATACATAATGTTCACCAATTCACCACTATCTACTGGGAACAGAATTGGATTCTGTTACTAATCATATGGAAGATTGTATGCAAATTCCCTCCCTAGTACTGAATTTCCCAAAATGTTTTTTATTTTTATTTAAAGATTACGTATTTATTTATTTGACAGAGAGAGAGTACAAGCAGGGGGAGCAGCAGAGAGAGAGAGAGAGAAGTAGGCTCCCCGCTGAGCCCAATGTGGGGCTTGATCCCAGGACCCTAAGATCATGACCTGAACTGAAGGCAGATGCTTAACTGACTGAGCCACCCAGGCGCCCCCCCCAAATATTTTTTTAAATCAAGGGTTTTGGGGTGCCTGGGTGGCTCAGTCAATGGAGCATCCACCTCTTGGTTTCAGCTCAGGTCATGATCTCAGGGTCGTGGGATCAAGCCCTGCACTGGGCTCCGCACTGAGCAGGTGTGCCTGCTTGGGATTCTCTCTCTCCTTCTCTCTCTGCCCTTCCCCCTTGCTCTCTCTCAAAATAAATAAATAAATCTTTAAAAAAATTTAAAAAAATAAAAAATCAAGGGTTTCTAACATTTTAAAGATTGAAGAAAATAGTCATTGACAAATTCTTCACACAGTGCCTTGGTCCTACCATGGGTTCAATAAATGCCAGTATCTTTCCCTCTACCCCCTAATTCCCCTCTTTGCACTAACTTGCTCAATCCACAAATCAAATGGTGGAACAAACTGATAAAGTTAAAAATTAGAAATTGAGATTATCTGACTCCCTTGGCATCTTTGAGATATAATTATCATGAACATATTTTCAGTGCAATACAGAGTTTTAACAGAGGTACAGGAATTTAAAATTGGAAGCACTCTGAAAAATACAGGAGCATCCATGGGCACAGCAAACATCTCTAATCTCATACACACAAATAAAAACGGATTAAGTGAAAAGCACTGACTGTTCTGCCTTCTAAACCCAACAGGGAGGTCATATCAACGCACAAGCTGAAATGCATAATTCTATGCTTACCCACTAGCACTACAGCCCAGTGAATGTTTTAAATCCCAGATACAGTTAAAAATATAGCTGGGTATGTGATTTTCTTTGAAAGCTAATATAGTGAAACGAACCACATACTAACAGGAGATGAACTAGTATTTCCATGGCAACCAAAGACTATCAATATCATTTTATTATTATTATTTTCACTTTGCAAGGCACCTTCTTTGATGAGCAATTCCTTTTCTGCATGGGTCTACTTGATAGCTCCCTGAATAATTCTAGTCCATGAGGCTTTGTATCTTTTTTTACATGCTGGAAATACAATGGCTTATTCTAATTATCTCATGAAACTCAACTCTTAAATAAAACTTGAAAGTAAAAACAAAAAGCAGCCTCCTTCTTTGACATTAGCTACTGGTTTCATGGCGCCTTCCCCTAGGCGCTAATGTGAAAGTGCTAATAAGAAATGGGATATGCCTGCTGCAGAGAAGGGGTTCTTCTCACTTCTCCCTTGCAAAAAGGAGGGTTTGGGCCAAGTCAGGCCCCATTAAAAAAGAATAAGACATGAGTGACTGAAAACCTTCCTTCTGGATGACAGAGGAGTGGCTGGCAAAACAAACATTTATTGAGCAACTACTAGAAGTCAGGCACTTTGGATGAACCTATCAGTGTTCTAGGAAAACTCAGATCTGCAAGGGGGGGAAATGGGTATACATGGGATGTCTATAAACTGTGATACAAGCCATGATGGACTTAACATCAAGGTCACTATTGATTCATTGTCCAAACTGGGTCACTTTTGAGAATGAAAGGGGCAGGATGGAGCAAGATGGCGGAGGAGTAGGAGACCTGGATTTCGTCTCCTCTCAGGAATTCAGCTGGATAGGGATCAAACCATTCTGAACACCTACAAACTCAACAGGAGATCGAAGAAAAGAAGGGCAACAACTCTCTGAACAGAAAAGCGACCACTTTCTGGAAGGTAGGACGTGCAGAGAAGTGAATCCGAGGCAATATTCGGGAGGATAGATGGCGGGGGGAGGGGCCTCCGTGGGCCGCTACTGGTAAGTGATAGAGCCGCGGAGCACAAAATTGGTACTTTTAGAAGTCTGCTCCGCTGAGGGACGTCACTCTGGTGGCTAAGCGGGGGGTGGAACCCTCGTGGGACAGTGTGGTCTCAGAAGCCTCGGGGTCACAGAAAGACTGGGGGAGCCTGAGTGCGGCAGAGCTCCCAGGTATCGGAGCAGGGAAGCCGGCTGCAGAGACGGAGCCCAGGCGCGGGCTCTCAGCTCGGGGTTGCCATAAACCATGATCCGTGGCACAGTCGGGCCCCTGCTCCTCCAGCAGGGACCCAACAAGCGGCAGATCCAAGGAGACTCCCCTTCCTCCCCCAGGAGGAGCGGCGCGCGAGCGCACTGTGGGGATCTGCTGGGTTTGGAGACTCCACATGGGGTCAGGTGCCAGAGATAGAAACGCGCGGTCACAGGCCTGGTGAACACGGAGTGTGGCCACAGACCGGGGAGACGGGAGTGACTGGTGGCTTTTCTCTGGGGGCGCACTGAGGAGTGGGGCCCCGAGGTCTTGGCTCCTCCGAGGCGGAGATTGGGAGGCCACCATTTTCACTCTCTGCCTCCAAAGCTGTATGGAAAGCTTAAAGGGAACAAAAGCTCCAGAGCGCAAACCCGAGCAGATTACTTAGCCGGGAGGGGGCAAGGGCGGGGCAATTCCGCCTCCGGCAAAGCCATTTGGAAACCACGGCAACAGGCCCCTCCCCCAGAAGATCAGCGAGAACAGCCAGCCAAGACCAAGTTTACTGATCAATGAGAACAGCAGAACTTCAGCACTAGGGGAATACTGCACACAGAATTCATGGCTTTTTTACCACGATTCTTTAGTCTTTCAAAGTTAATTTTTTTTAACTGTCTTTTTTTTTTTTTTGAATTTTTCTTTTTCCCTTTTTCAATCAACATCTTATCAAGGGCTTTTTAAAAAAAACATTTCTATTTTTCATTTTTAGAGTCATATTTTATCCCTTCATAGTAATTACCTGTATTTTTAGCATATATATATAAGTTGTTCTCTCTTTAAAATTTTGAGATAGTTTCTTCTAACAGATCAAAATATACCCTAAATCTCTATTGTAGGGTTTTTTTCTACTCCCCTGCCTGATCACATTCTCTCCCTTTTTTTTTTCTCTTTTTTTTTAAATCCTCTTCTTTCTTTTTTCAAAAAACTTATCAATTCCTTTTATAAAATTTTTTATAATTTCCATCTTTACAGTCATATTCCATCCCTTCATCATATCAACCCTTATTTTTGTACATATATAAGTTTTTCTTTCTTTAAAATTTTGGGAGGCACTTTCTTCTAACAGACCAAAACCACCCAAAAGCTAGTGTGTGGCAAAGATCTATATACCAGCCTGATCATATTTGATCACATTCTCTTTTTTTGTTGTTTTGTTCTGTTTTTGTTTGTTTTTATCTTTATCTTTTTCTTTTCCTTTTTTTTTTTTTTTCTTTTTTCTCTCTTTCCCTTTCTTTTCCCACTGCTTCAGGTCTTTTCTGATTTGTTTAGAGTATATTTTCTGTGAATGTTGTTACCCTGTTAGCATTTTGTTCTCTCATTAATCTATTCTCCTCTGGACAAAATGACAAGATGGAAAAAATCACCTCCACAAAAAGAACAAGAGGTAGTACCGACTGCCAGGGACCTATTCAATACGGACATTAGTACGATGTCAGATCTAGAGTTCAGAATCATCACTTTAAAGATACTAGCTGGGCTTGAAAAAAGCATGGAAGTTATTAGAGAAACCCTTTCTGGAGAAGTAAAAGAACTAAAATCCAACCAAGTAGAAATCAAAAAGGCTATTAATGAGGTGCAATCAAATATAGGGGCACTAACTGCTAGGATAAATAAGGCAGAAGAGGGAATCAGTGATATAGAAGACCAAATGATGGAAAATAAAGAAGCTGAGAAAAAGAGAGATAAACAACTACTGGATCACGAGGGCAGAATTCGAGAGATAAGCGAGACCATAAGATGAAACAACATTAGAATAATTGGGATCCCAGAAGAAGAAGAAAGAGAGAGAGGGGCAGAAGGTATAATGGAGCAAATTATAGCAGAGAACTTCCCTAATTTGGGGAAGGAAACAGGCATGAAAATCCAGGAAGCACAGAGAACCCCTCTCAAAATCAGTACAAATAGGTCAACACCCCGACATCTAATAGTAAAACTTACGAGTCTCATAGACAAAGAGAAAATCCTGAAAGCAGCTCGGGAGAAGAGATATGTAACCTACAAGGGTAGAAACATTAGATTGGCAACAGACCTATCCACAGAGACCTGGCAGGCCAGAAAGGACTGGCAGGATATATTCAGAGCACTAAATGAGAAAAATATGCAGCCAAGAATACTATATCCAGCTAGGCTGTCATTGAAAATAGAAGGAGAGATAAAAAGCTTCCAGGACAAACAAAGACTAAAGGAATTTGCAAACACGAAACCAGCCCTACAGGAAATCTTGAAAGGGGTCCTCTAAGCAAAGAGAGAGCCTAAAAGCAACATAGACCAGAAAGGAACACAGACAATATACGGTAACAGTCACCTTACAGGCAATACAATGGCACTAAATTCCTATCTTTCAATAGTTACCCTGAATGTAAATGGGCTCAATGCCCCAATCAAAAGACACAGGCTATCAGACTGGATTAAAAAACAAGACCCATCGATATGCTGTCTGCAAGAGACTCATTTTAGACTCAAAGACACCCCCAGAGAAAGTGAGGGGGTGGAAAACCATTTACCATGCTAATGGACACCAAAAGAAAGCTGGGGTGGCAATCCTTATATCAGACAAATTAGATTTTAAACCAAAGACTGTAATAAGAGATGAGGAAGGACACTATATCCTACTTAAAGGGTCTATCCAACAAGAAGATCTAACAATTGTAAATATCTATGCCCCTAACATGGGAGCAGCCAATTATATAAGGCAATTAATAACAAAAGCAAAGAAACACATCAACAACAATACAATAATAGTGGGGGACTTTAACACCCCCTCACTGAAATGGACAAATCGTCTAAGCAAAAGATCAACAAGGAAATAAAGACTTTAAATGACACACTGGACCAAATGGACTTCACAGACATATTCAGAACATTCCATCCCAAAGCAACAGAATACACATTCTTCTCTAGTGCCCATGGAACATTCTCCAGAATCGATCACATCCTAGGTCATAAATCAGGTCTCAACTGGTACCAAAAGACTGGGATCATTCCCTGCCTATTTTCAGACCAAAATGCTTTGAAACTAGAATTCAATACAAGAGGAAAGTCGGAAAGAACTCAAATACATGGAGGCTAAAGAGCATCCTACTAAAGAATGAATGGGTCAACCAGGAAATTAAAGAAGAATTAAAAAATTTCATGGAAACCAATGAAAATGAAAACACAACTATTCAAAATCTGTGGGATGCAGCAAAGGCAGTCCTAAGAGGAAAGTATATAGCAATACAAGCCTTTCTCAAGAAACAAGAAAGGTCTCAAGTACACAACCTAACCCTACACCTAAAGGAGCTGGAGAAAGAACAGCAAATAAAGCCTAAACCCAGCAGGAGAAGAGAAATAATAAAGATCAGAGCAGAAATCAATGAAATAGAAACTAAAATAACAGTAGAACAGATCAACGAAACTAGGAGCTGGTTCTTTAAAAGAATTAACAAGATTGATAAACCCCTGGCCAGACTTATCAAAAAGAAAAGAGAAATGACCCAAATCAACAAAATCATGAATGAAAGAGGACAGATCACAACCAACACCAAAGAAATACAAACAATTATAAGAACATATTATGAGCAACTCTATGCCAGCAAATTCGATAACCTGGAAGAAATGGATGGAATCCTAGAGATGTATCAACTACCAAAACTGAAGCAGGAAGAAATAGAAAACCTGAACAGACCTATAACCACTAAGGAAATTGAAGCAGTCATCAAAAATCTCCCAAAAAACAAAAGCCCAGGGCCAGATGGCTTCCCAGGGGAATTCTACCAAACATTTCAAGAAGAATTAATACCTATTCTTCTGAAACTGTTCCAAAAAATAGAAATGGAAGGAAAACTTCCCAACTCATTTTATGAGGCCAGCATTACCTTGATCCCAAAACCAGACAAAGACCCCATCCAAAAGGAGAATTACAGACCAATATCCCTGATGAACATGGATGCAAAAATTCTCACCAAAATAGTAGCCAATAGGATCCAACAGTACATTAAAAGGATTATTCACCACAACCAAGTGGGAATTATCCCTGGGCTGCAAGGTGGCTCAACATCCACAAATCAATCAACGTGATACAATACATTAACAAAAGAAAGAACAAGAATCATATGATCCTCTCAATAGATGCAGAAAAAGCATTTGACAAAGTGCAGCATCCTTTCTTGATCAAAACTCTTCAGAGTATAGGCATAGAGGGTACATACCTCAATATCATAAAAGCCATCTATGAAAAATCCACAGCGAATATCATTCTCAATGGGGAAAAACTGAGAGCTTTCCCCCTAAGGTCAGGAACGCGGCAGGGATGTCCACTATCACCACTGCTATTCAACATAGTATTAGAAGTCCTAGCCACAGCAATCAGACAACAAAAAGAAATCAAAGGCATCCAAATCGGCAAAGAAGAAGTCAAACTCTCACTCTTTGCAGATGATATGATACTTTATGTGGAAAACCCCAGAGACTCCACCCCAAAACTGCGAGAACTCATACCGGAATTCAGTAAAGTGGCAAGATATAAAATCAATGCACAGAAATCAGTGGCATTCCTATACACCAACAACAAGACAGAAGAAAGAGAAATTCAGGAGTCGATCCCATTTACAACTGCACCCAAAACCATAAGATACCTAGGAATAAATCTAACCAAAGAGGCAAAGGATCTGTACTCGGAAAACTATAAAATACTCATAAAAGAAATTGAGGAAGACACAAAGAAATGGAAAAACGTTCCATGCTCATGGATTGGAAGAACAAATATT
The DNA here is from genome assembly GCF_002201575.2 of Neomonachus schauinslandi. NCBI lineage: Eukaryota > Metazoa > Chordata > Mammalia > Carnivora > Phocidae > Neomonachus > Neomonachus schauinslandi. The sequence goes on along the minus strand of NC_058417.1, from coordinate 33,355,093 downwards.
GTGAAGATGTCAATGCTACCTAGAGCAATCTACACATTCAATGCAATCCCCATCAAAATACTATCCATTTTTTTTCAAAGAAATGGAACAAATAATCCTAAAATTTGTATGGAACCAGAAAAGACCCCGCATAGCCAGAGGAATCTTGAAAAAGAAAAGCAAAGCCAGCGGCATCACAATTCCGGACTTCCAGCTCTATTACAAAGCTGTCATCATCAGGACAGTATGGTACTGGCACAAAAACAGACACATAGATCAATGGAACAGAATAGAGAGCCCAGAAATGGACCCTCAACTCTATGGTCAACTCATCTTTGACAAAGCAGGAAAGAATGTCCAATGGAAAAAAGACAGTCTCTTCAACAAATGGTGTTGGGAAAATTGGATAGGCACATGCAGAAGAATGAAACTGGACCATTTTCTTACACCACACACAAAAATAGACTCCAAATGGTTGAAAGACCTCAATGTGAGACAGGAGTCCATCAAAATCCTAAAGGAGAACACAGGCAGCAACCTCTTCAACCTCAGCCACAGCAACTTCTTCCTAGAAACGTCGCCAAAGGCAAGGGAAGCAAGGGCAAAATTGAACTATTGGGACTTCATCAAGATAAAAAGCTTTTGCAAAGCAAAGGAAACAGTCAACAAAACCAAAAGACAACCGACAGAATGGGAGAAGGTATTTGCAAATGACATATCAGATAAAGGGCTAGTATCCAAAATCTATAAAGAACTCATCAAACTCAACACCCAAAGAACAAAGAATCCAATCAAGAAATGGGCAGAAGACATGAACAGACATTTTTCCAAAGAAGACATCCAAATGGCCAACAGACACATGAAAAAGTGCCCAATATCGCTTGGCATCAGGGAAATCCAAATCAAAACCTCAATGAGATACCACCTCACACCAGTCAGAATGGCTAAAATTGACAAGTCAGGAAACGACAGATGTTGGCGGGGATGCGGAGAAAGGGGAACCCTCCTACACTGGTGGTGGGAATGCAAGCTGGTGCAACCACTCTGGAAAACAGTATGGAGGTTCCTCAAAAAGTTGAAAATAGAGCTACCCTATGATCCAGCAATTGCACTACTGGGTATTTACCCCAAAGATACAAAAGTAGGGATCCGAAATGGTACATGCACCCCAATGTTTATAGCAGCAATGTCCACAATAGCCAAACTGTGGAAAGAGCCAAGATGTCCATCGACAAATGAATGGATAAAGAGGAAGTGGTATCTATATACAATGGAATATTATGCAGCCATCAAAAGGAATGAGATCTTGCCATTTGCAACGACGTGGATGGAACTGGAGGGTATTATGCTGAGCGAAATAAGTCAAACAGAGAAAGACATGTATCATATGACCTCACTGATATGAGGAATTCTTAATCTCAGGAAACAAACTGAGGGTTGCTGGAGTGGGGGCTGGGGTGGGAGGGATGGGGTAACTGGGTGATAGACACTGGGGAGGGTTTGTGCTCTGGTAAGCACTGTGAATTGTGCAAGACTGTTGAATCTCAGATCTGTACCTCTGACACAAATAATGCAATATATGTTAAGAAAAAAAGAAGAAGAAGAAGAAGAAGGTAGCAGAAGGGGAAGAATGAAGGGGGGGAAATCGGAGGGGTGGACAAACCATGATAGACGATGGACTCTGAAAAACAAACTGAGGGTTCTAGAGGGGAGTGGGGTGGGAGGATGGGTTAGGCTGGTGATGGGTATTGAGGAGGGCATGTTCTGGAGCACTGGGTATTACACACAAACGATGATCCATGGAACACTACATCTAAAACTAATGATGTAATGTATGGGGATTAACATAATAATTAAAAAAACACTAAAAAAAATAAAAAATAAATAAACGAGAATGAAAGGGGCACTGTTAATAATTATGCAAGGACAACTGACATAAACATTACCCCAACTAGGATCATAGTATATGAAACAAAAGAGCAAAATGCATTTGGAGGAAGAGGGGACCACCAGGGGTTTCAGAGGAATTTTTGAGTTTGGGTCATCAAAGAAAAATAGATGTTGTGAAGTAGAGAAATGGGAGCACATTCCAGGCATAATGAAACAGGAAGCACAAAGATGTGAAACTGTAAAATTGCATTGTGTGGCTCTACCCATATGAGCCCAAAGAAAACTACCAAGAATGGCCATTTTGGTCCCATTACACTGAGAAAATGCAAAAGCCTGATAATACCCAGCATTGATAAGGATGTTGATTAATATCCCATGCATGAGCACAACCAATTTGGAGAGCACTATGGAAGTATCTGCTAAAATTGAAGCTATGTGTAACCTTATATCCAGAAATAAAATTCCCAGTATAAACCTACATGTGTGCCCAAGAAGAAATATAAAGGAATATTCACTGTACATTGTTTGTAATAGTGACAAATTAGAAATACCTTAATTGTTCACCAACAGCAGAATGAAAAAAAAATTGTAGCAACTCCAGATAATGGACTGCTGTTCAGCAGTTAAATGAACAAAAACCCAACAATATCAACATAAATAAAATAAACAACCCATCTATCAACATAAATACATCTCACAAGCATGTTTGGTAAAAAAAAGAAAAAAGCTACAGAAAGATATATATTATAGGATGCCCTACCAATAAAGATTAACAGCATGGAAATCCTGCTATAAATTGTTTCATGGGTACATATATACAAATACAGTAAAAATGCATGATAAAAAGCTTGCATGGGAATGATAAATACAAAATGTTGGATAGTGGTTTGCTTTAGTTGGAAATAAAAGGAAAAGGATTAATAAGAGGCACACAGATACCTTTAACTGTAATCCAGCTTTATTCCTAGAAAAGAGAGAGATGATGGGGTGCCTGGGTGGCTCAGTCGTTAAGCGTCTGCCTTTTGCTCAGGTCATGATCCCAGGGTCCTGGGATCGAGCCCCGCATTGGGCTCCCTGTTCAGCGGGAAGCCTCCTTCTCCCTCTCCCACTCCCCCTGCTTGTGCTCTCCCTCTCGTTGTGTCTCTCTCTGTCAAATAAATAAATAAAATCTTAAAAAAAAGAAGAAGAGAGAGATGAAACAAATATGGAAACATTTTTAGATGTGACCAAGCTGAGTGATGGGCACAGGGGGTCCAATGTATTTTAGTGTGCTGATTAGTGGGGTCTGAAGTCTGAGTCTGATCCAATCCCCTGGCTCTACCACTTTACCAGTGTGTGACCTTGAGAGAATTATTTTTTCCTTCACATCTCAACTCTTCGCCTGTAAAATATGGCCAGTGACAGCGCCCACATCATGGGGTTGCTATGAAGGCTGAATGAGTCAGTGTTTGAAAAGCTCTTAGAACACAAAGTAAGAGCTGTATTTGTTAAAAAATGAACAATCAGTCTAGTGCACAGCTCAGTTAGGCAGAGAACAGGATAGCTGGGATGGGTCATGATGAACGATAGGCCGAAAGGCAACCTAGGGGTAAAGCACAGGGCCTTGGAAGCCAGTAGGCTTCCATGAAGTCACTGAGTTGGAGTGAATATAGATGATAAAGAAGTCTGCACTTGGAACCTTCTTGGAAGGACTGTAATTCAATCTATTATTGTATTTGGAAACACTGCCTGGGATGTAAGTAGTACTCAAAAAAACAAGTGCGTCTCTTTTTATTCTTCTCTCAACCTAAAGTATTCCAGGGGGTAAAATAGGCTCCATCATAGCTCTGATATTAGGGTTCATGACTAAGGCCACGTTTAGAGGCTGGTTATGTCCTGTGCTATCTGGAGTGGCTATCAGAGGCACGAGTGGACTCATGGCATAGCTAGATAATCAATAGATTTACATAATGCAATTCTTCACCCAGAGAGGGACCTGGAAGATCATCAACCTGACTATGCTGGTTATTTGCCTGTCTCTTTGCTCTAAGACTCTCCTTTCCCCCTTCCATACTCTGTTCTGTGATGCCAGGACTCTATATGTTGCATTTCCTTTCTTTTCTTTTCTTTTTTTTTTAAGATTTTACTTATTTATTTATTTATGAGAGAGAGAGATAGAGGGTATGAGCATGAGCGGGAGCAGGGGCAGAGGGAGAGGAAGAAGCAGACTCCCCACTGAGTATGGAACACAACACGAGGCTCGATCCCAGGACCCCAGGATTATGACCTGAGCTGAAGGCAGACATTTAATCAACTGAGCCACCCAGGTGCCCCTATATGGTGCATTTCTTATCTCCCTTCTAGCTGGCTTCATGTTAGGAGGTTGGGAAGGGGGCATAGGGGTTCCTTCACACTTCAGCATCTGTCCACGTGACTGCAGCAGCAGCAACAAGCAGTTAGGAATATGCTCTTCAGCCTCGTTCACCAATCCCAGGGCCCCAGGGGAGCAACACCCTGCTGTAGTCTCCAGAGACACAGCTGCACCCACCAGGCTAACCTAGCACCTGCTGGACCACAGCTGCCTGATAGTCCAAACGCTCACTGGGCCATGCTCTTTAACTAGGTCCTGGAACCAAAGCTCAGCCTCCCTGGTCATCCAAGTACCAGCCACGGGGTACCACTCCCTTTAGCAGTATGAGCAGCATGTCATCTGTCTCCTTAGAGATTTAAGTTACAGTCCCTTAAGGCCCACCTCCCAGGTCCCAAATTCTTCCTTGTGGCCTCTTCCTTTCTGATCCCAGAGCTCTAAGAGTGGGAGTTGCTTTCTGGTTTTATTCATGCCATGTTGCCTTGGCTCCCTCTTTTTGCACCTTTGACTTCCAAACATCTGTGCAATTCCCTGTATTAAATTTCATTTGTATGAATTAGCTGGCATGGTTTTTCTTTTTCTTAACTGGACCCTGACTGGTTCAGCAAGCTTACCCTTGTGTCATTTCCCAGGATGAGAAAACTGAGCTTTGGAGAGCAGAAATACCTTACAGTAAGGTATTTACCTTACAATAGATGGTCTAGAACCCAGGTCTCCTGACTGGCAGCCCACTGTCAATCAGGGATAATCCACTGGACTTTTCACCAAGGAATGAGAACTGGAAGGTCCGTCGGTGATCCTATCATTTAGTGCAGGGCTTTTCTTTACAAAAATAGGCCTTGGGTGGGATTTGGCTCATGGGCCCTCAGGCCCTAGTTTTCCAGCTCCTGGTGTGCTGGTTTTTAAATATTGCCATGCATCAGCATCACTGGAAGGGCTTGTTAAATATAAGTTTCTGGGCTCCACCCCCAGAGATGCTAATTCAGCGGGTCTGGAGAAGAGCCGTAGCCTTCTGATTTCCAACAAGTTCCCAGGAGACAGGAGATATTGATGCTGGTAGTACACACTTGGGGAACCACCGCTATGATCCAACTTCTTTATTTTATACGTGAGGAGAATGAGGAGAATAATGCCAGACATGCTGATTTGATTTCTTAGCAGAGGTGACACGGCCAGTAAATGAGGGAACTGGGGCTTTGACCATAACTTTATTTATTCTGAAGTATGTATGAAGTTCCAACCCTATTCTGGGCACTGTGCTAGGTTCTAGTATGAAAGGATGAATGCCACGTGGGCTAGCAGTCGAGGGGAAGAAAATGAGATGAGAGAGGATAGTGCGTTAACTCTCCTGAGAGCACGGGAAGCAACGGGACCACAGTGAGGAAGCCCCTGGCTTCCTGACAGAGGTGACATCTGAGGCATACTGAAGAATAAACAGTAGCCACCCAGGCACTAAGCAGACGGGAGGAGGAAGTTCCAGGCAGGTAGGACAGCTTGTGTGAGATGCATGAGAAGCAACACGGCATCGGGCTGAGCAGCAGGACCTCTGGCTGAGGCTCTTAGTAACTGCAAGCCTAGGTGAGTTATTTAACCTCCAAGCCTCAGTGTCCTCTTCCAAAATTAGGGACACTCCAAGTACCTACCTTAGAGAGTTGATGTGTAGATCAGATACGATACTGAGGGCAAGATGCTTTGGTACAATGTCTGAAACACAACTGGCCCTGCATGAACATGAGCGATCGGCATTGTGCTTGAGCGCAGCCGTATGTCAGAACACATCACGTTCACAGTCGCGAACAGACCTAGAGTACGAAGTGCAGGTGAGGTTACGGAGGCAGGCAAGGTCAGACAGCAAAGGGCTGTCTGCAACAGTGTCTTTTTACGTGGGGGCAGTGAAGAGCCACGGAAGAATTCAGGCAGAAGAGTGACGTGAGAAGGTCTGCATTATACCTGGAGGAAGGGAGAATGATGCGGAGGGGGATGTCGTCATCCCAGGGGTAGGGGCAGACTTGGAAGAAAAGATGATGAGGTCCATTTTGGAAATAAGTGGGATATTTCCATGGAAATGCCTAGAACTCAAAAGAAAACTGTGCAAATTGGGGAGCCCTTAGTGTGAGCTGCATCCATGGAAGTAAATGAAATGACCGAGGGATACTCTGTGGAGAGAAGAAGGTACACACCATGCTTATGCAGTCACTACTGAGAAGTAGAAGGGAAGACTCATGAAATCTTATCCCAGCAGTTCCAAGAAAAGAGTTTCAAGAAGATACAGTCAATGATACAGACACTTCAGAGATCAAGCAAGATAAGGATCTATGAAGGATTCCTGGATTCAGAACCAGGATATGCAATTTTAGAATCTGCTTTATGCTAGGTGGACTACATCATGTACATTTTATAAAGAACAATCAATTTACCCACAAGAAGGTAAAGAGGATAGATAGTAACTAGTCAAAGAGTTAATAAGATTTTTTCAAACCAAGGAAATAAAGACATCTCCTGCTAAAAACCTCGAGAAAAAAATGATTTGAATATTTTACTCTTATTTTCTACCCAAGGTCGTGCATGGCATTCCAGGCCCTCTCTGATCTGGCCATAGATGATGCTAGGGCAGCCTCATCCAGCCCCCATGCTCTCACATTCTTCCCTGGACCGTCCCAGCCATGCTGAGAGTATCTTCCTCATCCCTGCCATGAATTTTCAAGTCTCCAGGCCTTTAGTCACTCTGTTCCTTACCTTTCCCTAAAATGATGAAAAACTGTGAGTAAAAAAAAATTCCACTTACACTTGAAGCTTAATTTCTGCACCATGCCGGACTCTCAGCTTGCCCACCCACCATTATCCTCTGGCCTAACACTCTTTATTTTCTTCATAGCACGTTTTCACAAACAATATTTCATTTGTTTACTTGCTCTTTAGTCCCTGTCTCTTTTCTGGAATGCAAGCATCACAAGATAAAGGACCATACCTGCCCAGCTCTGTGTTCTATCCAGTTGTACCTACTGCATCCAAGTGCCCGGTATACAGAATGAACTCAATGCACAGTTAGGGAATGAATGGAGGGAACAATGTGTCCTGATGAAAAAAATGTTTTAAAATAATTTAGGACAAGTGTAAGAAAACTCACACAAAGAAGTAACACACGTCTACCGGAGAGTTGAATGGGATCAGAGCACTGAAGTTTAAGAGCAGGCAGGAGTATAGAAGGCTTATCGAGGGGAGAGAAGTCAACAGGTACCTACTAGATGCATCCCTCATTAGTAATTTTATCCTCACAGGAATAACACCGAGTAAGTGGTACTTTTCTCATTTCATGAATGAGGGCACAGAAGCTTAAAGAGGCTACTAATGTGTTGCCCAAATCACACAGCTAGTAAGTGGCAGTGCGGAAATGAGTCTGATTCTACAATACCATGGCATTGCATGATAGCATGTTGCTCTCATGAATGAGAGCATATAAGAGCAAACCGAATGAAAAATTAAAGAAGATGTGAATAGAGGCTTGGTGTCCATCAATTGATCTAGTATAGGGTAACAGTACCACCCACGTAAGAGCAGGTGACTTATAATTTCAGGATGGGTCATAATTAATCACTGTGTGCAGAGAATTGTGCAGTAAACACAACCCTGAACAAGGTTTTTATTAACCCAGACTTTGCTCACGACTCCACCATTTAGAGTTCAGTTGCCTTGTTTAATCCCCTCATCCCCGTTGTGCCTTCAGATTCTGCCTGCCTACTTGGCTCATAGAGTTGTGATGAGGAGCAAACAAGACACCACATTTTGCAAGCATTTTGCAAACTGAAACAAGCTGTATGTACCTAAGGGATCATTAATTCTAGGCCCCCTGCCTTCTCCACCCTATACTCTTTGAAACATTGCTCTCACAAAATTTTTGCTTATCCTTTCTTGTCTTAATTATATTCGTGTGAATACAATTATGTGTATACATACTGTTTTTCTGAGCCCTGTTCAGAAGTAATTTTAAAAGACATGTTTCAAGAAACATTCTGAATAGTAGAGTAGACATCTGGGCTGCCAGATAGTCTGTTCAGCCACAAACCAACTATGTGACCATGTGGGAATAATTTTCCTTCTCTTAGTCTTACTTCTTTTACCCACAAAGTGAGCAGAATTAAATGATTTCTAAAATATTTTCCAAGTCTCCCATTTTATGACTACTTACGCCTCTGAAATTAACTTGATGTGAAACAGGGTTTAATCTTTCCAACGTGGTCCTTAAGAATCTCAAGTATTTATTTTCTTGCTCCCACAATGGTTCTAGGAAAGGATATGCCTACTAGGCCACTTTTTCTGACTATGAAAATCCTGGTTACAACATTGAAATCTAGGATGAGTAAGTTTCTGCGTAAATATTAGATGGACTCCACATTCTCACTGTTAATGGGGATTTTGAAAAATACTTCCATTCTTCTCATGGCACTTTTTGTCAGCTGGAAACTGATAGGAAATTTCAGGGGAGAAGTGATCACCTTAAGTAGCAGGCACCTGCTTTAATTCAGGGAATAAAAGTTACACTGATTTTTTTTTTAAATGATCTGAAACCAGCACATATCTCTACCCAAAGCCCAGACAGATGGATGAACCAATGGGCTGCCTGTGATCACCTCTGCTCCCCATACATCAACATGGATAGGAAATAAATGTGTTTTTAATTACTTATGGTTTCAGATATAGCTAAGAAATTGAATCTCTCCATATTCGAAAAAAGTTAATATACCTTAAGCTGCATTAATAGAAGTCTAGTTCCCTTGCCATGGGAGATAATTGACCCATTTAACTCCATATTTAAATTAGAGTATTTATTTCTGGCTATCAGATGTTAAGCATAAAGGTAACACATTAGAGTTTGTCCAAAGGATAAATGATTAATATGGGGAGAAGCTCTGAAAGCCATGCTCTTTGTAAGAAATCAGAGGATTTTAATCCAGTTTAAAAAAGACTTGAAGGAGATCTCATAATGGTTGTCAATTATTTAACACAATATATTCTATGTTATCCAGGAGGGCAGAGCAGATAAATAGGAGGAAGATAAAGAAGAGACATTTGTCTGATTGGTACAGAGAAGGTTCCAAATTACCGAGCAATCTGTATTAGAGCAGGTCCTCCCAGAGGTGGCACTGCCTGGACACAGAACATGTGTAAGGAGAGGGTGAGTGGCCATCTATCAGAGATGATATGGGTGGGAAATAGCAAAGTTTCCTTAGAGCATTAAGGTTCTTTGTTCTCTTTTCCTTTTTTTTTTTCTTTCTATTTTTGAGTTATTCTCAAGTAACTTTCAAAATCAGTCCCTTCAAAAACCCACATTTTTGGAGAGAAAGTGTGGATTTCATTGCTCATTTAGAACCATGGGATTCTAATTCCAAATCCATGTCAGGGACCTGGTCTACTTATGAGCTCTTGTTCTTGTTCTGCACTGAGTCTTTTATAGTAGAGGTACTTGGGCCCTGAGATCTTCTTCCATCATAGTACTTTGCTTTTTCATTTTGCCTTTAAAGTCTTTTCTGCATTCTACAGATGTTGAAGGTAGGGATCAAAATAGAGAATGGATGAAGAAACCTTTATTTCAGACCTGATGGAATAGCAGGGATCAGATTACCCTCCTGCCTTAAACAAGAAGAAAACTGGAATAGATATATAAAAATGGATTTCAGACACGGCAACAAGCTGTTCAGGGCAATGATTCCTGAAAGAAGGAAAACAAACAAGATGAGGCATGTGAGTGCCCCAGATCACCACCTGAAAAATACTTCCAGGTCAAAGCATGAGAGGCAGGGACCCAAACAGAACCAGGTGGTCTTGCTGAGTTGAGGAGATAGAATTCAGTGTTTGGAGAGGCTAGGGTGGCTAGAATTTGTAAGCAGTTTACTGAGAGGAGGGGACCACACCAGAGATGAGTAGAAGGGAGCCTTGAGTCCTTGGCTGAGTACTAATCTTAGCATGCATGACAGAAAACTATCCAAAGCCAGGGAGAAAACACTGGAAAGAGAGAGTCACAACAATATCTGAAGCTCACACAGGGCTGGAAGTAGTTTGTATTCCCAACATCCAAAGTGGAAACACACAGATGTATAATTCAGAAGGCATCGGGTAGAACCCATAGAAAGGGACAATTGGGTGGTGGAGCTAAATTAGTCCTCAGCTAAAGGCTTCTCTGGCAAGGCTTCAAAGAAATCAAAAGATTTCAAGTAAGTTAAGTGCATGCTTGAACAAAATCCAGCACTAGAAAGGGAAGATAACAAAACCCAGCAGTGAAAATGTAAAATTGGCAGTTATCTGCCACCAATTCAACATGGCAAGTCATGCAAAGAAACAGAAAAGGATAACTTACACCCTGGTGAAGAATCAATGGAAACAAATGCAGAAATACACAAAAGGTAGAATTTTTAGACAAAAACATTAAAACAGCTATTACAATTATCTTCTATATGTTCAGGAGAGTAGAGGAAAACATGAGCATAATGAGAAGTGGAAGCTTTAAAGAATATACAAAGGCATCTTCCAGAGATGAGAAATAAAATATCTGAAATGAAAATCACACTTTATGGGATCAATAGCAGGTTAGACACTGCAGTAGAAAAGATCCACGAAGTTGAAGAAACAGCAGTAGAAAGTAGCAAACATTAAGCAGAGAGAAAAAAAAAACTTAAAAATTGAACAGAGAACCTCAGAGACTTGTGAAATAATAGCAATCAGTCTAAGAAACATATAACTAGAATCGCAGAAGGACTTGGGGTGGGTGAGGGGATGGTCAGGGAAAAAAGTGAAGAAATAATGGTTAAAAAATTGTCAAATGTAACAAAAGACCTACAACCCAAGAAGCGCAAATGAACCACAAACAGTTGAACATAAAGAAAACCGTGACGAAAAAACATCATAACTAAACTGATAACAGCCAGTGAGAAAGAGAAAAATCTTAAAGTGGCCATAGGGAAAAAAATTACATTATACACAAAAAACAAAGATAAGAATTCCAGTGAACTTATTTAAAGCTATGCAAGCCAAAACTCAGTAGAGCAATATCAAGCACCAAAAGAAAAATACAAACAAATGCACAAACTTGGACCTTGTTATCCAGTGGAAATATATTCTATAAATAAAGGTTAAATAAAATATTTTTCAGAAAAATAAAGTATGAAAATACTCATTGCAAGAGATCTGCTCTAAAAGAAATACTAAAAGGGTTTCTTCAATCAGAGGAAAAATGACAGCGGTGAATATTTAGATCTACACAAAGAAGTAAAGAATGTTAGAAAAGGTAAATAGGTGGATAAATATGAAAGACTTTTTCCTCTCATTTTTAATCTCTTTAAAGGATAACTGTTTAAAGCAAAGATATGATGTATAATAGGTTCTGTAACATATATAGGAGTTACATGTATGACATCAATAGTAGAAAGCCAGGAGAAGGGAAAGATGTGTCCTGTTGTTAGGTTCTCATAATAATAGGACGGTTTTAAAATACACAAAACAGAAACTGATGGAACTGAAAGAAAAAAATCCAAAACTCCACAATTAAATTGGAGATTTCAATGCTCTTCTTTGAATAATTGATATAACAATGACAAAATCAGTTAATACATGGAGAACTTGAAAAACACTTCCAATGAATGGAATCTAAATGACATTTATAAAACACTCCACTAAAAGAGTAGCAAAATATACATTCTTTTCCACTGCACATGGAACATTTTCCAAGTAGACCATATTCTGAGACATGAAACAAATCTCAATAAATTTAAAGAAGTTTGAAAATATACAAAGAAGTAGTTCTGATCACAACAGAAATGAACTAGAAATCAGTAATGGAAAGACACCTGGTTAATTAACTGAATTTAAATAAAATAAAATCTAAAAAAATAATGGAAAGATACCTGGGAAAATTCCAAAATATATGGAAATTAAACAGCATACTTCTAAACAACTGATGGGTTAAAAAAAAAAATCACAGAGAAATCAGGAAATGGTTTGAACTGAATGAAAATTAAATCACAATATATTAAAATATGTGGGATGTCACTAAGGTAGTCCTAGGTGGAAATCTGAAGCATGAAATGCTTATATTAAAAGGAATATAAGCAAGAGATCTAGCTTCCATCTAAAAAAAAAAAAAAAAAACCCAAAAACCAAACCAAAACAACAACAAAAAACCTAAAAAGAGGAAAGAAAATTGAACCCAAAATTAAAAAAAAAAAAAGGAAGAAATAATAAATACTGGAGACCCTGGGTGGCTCAGTCGTTAAGTGGCTGCCTTCGGCTCAGGTCATGATCCCAGAATCCTGGGATCGAGTCCCAGATTGGGCTCCCTGCTTGGCAGAAAGCCTGCTTCTCCCTCTCCCACTCCCCGTGCTTGTGTTCCTGCTCTCGCTATCTCTGTCAAATGAATAAAATCTTTAAAAAAAATAAAAATAAAATAAATAAATACTGGAGAACAATCAGTGAAATAGAACATAGAAAAAAAAATCAGTGATACCAAATCTGGCTTTGAGAAATGAACAAAATTGATAAGCCTCTAGTCAAACTATTTCAGGAAGAAAAAGAAGAAAAGGCACAAATTATTATTTTTTAAGGCACAAATTATTAATAGCACAAAGGGAAGCAGGTCTTCAAGATCCTACAGACACTGAAAGTATAATAAGTAACTTTATGCCAATAAACCTGACAACTAGGATGAAAAGGATGAATTCCCTAAAAACACATCAACCAAAGTTTGCTTGAGAAGAAGTAAGTAATCTGAATAGCTCTATAATTTTTTTTTAAAGATTTTATTTATTTATTTGACAGAGACACAGCGAGAGAGGGAACACAAGCAGGGGGAGTGGGAGAGGGAGAAGCAGGCTTCCTGCGGAACAGGGAGCCTGATGCGGGGCTCGATCCCAGGACCCCGGGATCATGACCTGAGCCGAAGGCAGACGCTTAATAACTGAGCCACCCAGGTGTCCCTGAATAGCTCTATAATTCTTCAAGAAATTAAGTTAGTAGTTAAAAAATTAAATTATCTAGACCTGGGTGGCTTCACTAATTACTTCTGCCAAATATTTATACTTCTAGAAAATAGAAGTTGATGGGACATTCCTAACTCATTCCATGAAATCAGAATCAAAATCATTTGGTCTCCAAACTAGACAAACACAAACACATTATATGGAAAGAAAACTTCAGATCAATGTATCTCTTAACATAAACACACAAAGATTCTTAACAAAATATTAACAAATAGAATCTAACAATATATTAAAGGATAGTAGACTACGACCAAGTATGGTTTACCCCCTAACTACAGGATTGGTTCAACACTCCAGAATCAATCAGTAATTCACTATATTAACTGTTAAAAACAAAAGGCCACATGATTATCTCATTAGATGCAGAAAAAAACTTGATAAAATTCAATTACTGTTCAAGATAAAAATTCTTGGGGCACTTGGGTGGTTCAGTTGGTTAAGTCTCTGACTCTCGATTTCGGCTCAGGTCATGATTTCAGGTTCATGAGATCAAGCCCCACATCAGGCTCTACACTGAGTGTGGAGCCTGCTTAAGATTCTCTCTCTCCCTCTCCCTCTGCCTCTCCTCCACTCCTCGCTCACTCTCTCTCTTTCTAAAAAAAAAAAAAAAAGAAGATAAAAATTCTTAGTACACTCAAAAGGGAACTTCCTCAACTCATAAAGAACATTTATTAAAAACCTTTAACCATAATTAATCAATCATAATCATAATTGATTGGAAAAGACTGAATGTATTCTCCCTAATATGAGAAACATGAGGGTAATATTTACTCCCAAATCTTACATTATACATTGTCATATAAGTGGTGGCTATGCAATAAGGCAAGGAAAACAAATAAAAGTCATAACATTAGAAAGGAAAATGTTAAACTTTATGTTTTCTTAGCATGATCATCTAATGTAAAACAAAATATTTATAATAAGTGAGTTTAGCAAGACCACAGGGTAGGAAGTCTATATATAAAAATTATATTTCTACATAGCAGAAAAAAACAAAAATTAAAGATAGGACATGAGTATAATTTATGTTACCAAAAATATGAATACTTAGGCATAAATTTAGCAAATCTGAGAAAGACCTATATACTGCAAAGCATAAAACACTGCTAAAATAATTTAAAAGATCTAAATAAATGTAAAGGAATATATTATGTTCATGGATCAGAAGGCTCAATTGTATTAAAACAAGAATTCCCAAATTGATCTAGAGATTCAATTCAGTCTGTCAAAGTCCCTAAAGGCTTTTTTTTTTTAAAGAATTTGATGAGTTATTTACATAATTTTATGGAAAGGCAAAGATCTTAGAAAAGCCAAAACAATTTTGGAGGAGATAAACAAAAATATAGGATTTACATCACCTGAGTTTAAGATTTCTTATAAAGCTACAGTCATTAAGATAATGTCTATATGGTGAAAAGATAGACAGCAATTTGACTAGAATAGAGTCCAGAAGTAGACCTGCACAAATACTGTTAATTGACTTTCAACAAAAGTCTCGAGTTATTTCAATGGGAAAGGATTATATTTTCAATATATGAACTGGAACAATTGGATATTCATGTGCACCCTTAGCTTAAATGATATGCAAAAATTAACTCAAAATATATCATAGTCCTAAAGCATGATCTACAATAATAAAACTTCTAGGAATAAACATTGAAAAAAATCTTTGTTATGCTGGATTAAATAAAAACTCTTTAGCTCACAGAAAGCATGAACCATAAAAGAAAGCATGCTTTAGCTCATAAAAAGCATGATAAATTGATTTTCTCAAGATTAAAAAATCTCTTCAAAATAGGAAAATGAAAAGACAAGCCAAAGACCAAAAAAATATATTTTTAAATGTATCCAATAGATGACTTGTACCCAGAGAATATAAAGATCTCCCATAAATCAATAAAAATAAGAAAAACAACCCAATTTTTAAAATGAGCAACATATTTGAATAGAAACTTCACTGAGCAAGATATATGAATGGCAAATAGGCACATGAATAGATGATCAACATCATTCATCATTAGGAAAATGCAAAATTATAAATATAACAAGCTATATTACTACACATTCACCAGAATAGCTAAAAATAAAATGACTGATAGAACCAAGTGTTGATGAGGATATGGAGATACTGAAACTCTCACACACTCCTGGTGGGAATGTACAACAGCAGTCATTTTAGAAAACATTCTGGTAGCTTCCTGTAAAAGAAAATACACTTACCAAATGACTCAGTAAGGTAAGGTATTGAGTCAAGATAAATGAAAATATATATTCAGATAGGCACTTGTACATGAATGTTCACAGCAGCTTTATTCCAAATAGCCTAAATCTGGCAACAGCTCAAATGTCCATCAGTAACTACACTCGGGATATGTATAGGATAAACCACTATTCGACAACATAAAGAAATGAGCTACTGATACAGTCAACAACACGGATGAACCTTACATCATGGTAAAGGAAAGAAACCATGCACAAAAGACTCTCTATATCCCTACAGTCTATAGTTCCATCAATACGAGCCTCTAGAAAATGTAAAATTATATTGATGGAAAGCTGACCAGTGGTTGTCAGGGACCAGGAGGTAGGAGGAATGAATCAACTAATGACAAAGGCGTACAAGGAAACTTTTGGGGATAATAAAAATGTTACATATCAAGATTGTGGTATTAGTTACAGGACTGTATACATTTGTCAAAACTCATGGAATTATACATTTAAAAGCAGAAATTTTTACTATAAATTATACCTCAATAAAACAGATTTTAAAAAGACTGCAAGATTTTCAAAAAGCCCTGAGTTTCATATAGCATTTCTAAAAAGACCTCTCAATACCCCCTCCCTTTCCCACAATTCTTCTGTTAGAATAAAAGCTGTATTTTTAGTAAGATTTTAACAAAAAAGTAATGTCTGCTAATTTTTAAGCAATTAGAAAATACAGAAATATAAAGAAAAGAAATAACCCCATCAACCAGAGATGTACATTTTTTTTCATTCTGCCATTTTTCCTTCCAGGGTTTTGCTTATATAGTTATGACAGAGTATAAAAAATTGAATAATACTGTATATTTAATATCTTGCTTTTATTACAAAAACTATAAAGTTAAAACTTAATATATGGTGTTTATTTTCCTGGTCAAATACCTAGTTTATAAGTATTATTAAAAATAAATTCCAGAGGGGGGCGGGGCAAGATGGCGGAGGAGTAGGAGACCTGGATTTCGTCTGGTCTCAGGAATTCAGCTGGATAGGGATCAAACCATTCTGAACACCTACAAACGCAACAGGAGATCGAAGAAAAGAAGAGCAACAACTCTCTCATCAGAAAAGCGACCACTTTCTGGAAGTTAGGACGTGCAGAGAAGTGAATCCGAGGCGATATTCGGGAGGATAGACGGCGGGGGAGGGGCCTCCATCAGCCGCTTCTGGCAAGTGATAGAGCCGCGGAGCACAAAATCGGAACTTTTAAAAGTCGGCTCCACTGAGGGACGTCACTCTGGTGGCTAAGCGGGGCGTGGAACCCTCAGGACAGTGTGGTCTCAGGACCCTCGGGGTCACAGAAAGACCGGGGGTGCCTGAGTGTGGCAGAGCTCCCAGGTATCGGAGCAGGGAAGCCGGCTGCAGAGGCGGAGCCCAGGCGCGGGCTCTCAGCTCGGGGTAGCCATAAACCGTGATCCGCGGCACAGTCGGGCCCCTGATCCTCCAGCAGGGACCCAACAAGCGGCAGATCCGGGGACACTCACCTTCCTCCCCTGGGAGGAGCCACGCGGGAGTGCGCCGCAGGGATCTGCTGGGTTTGGAGACTCCACCCGGGGTCAGGTGCCAGAGATAGAAACGCGCGGTCACAGGCCGGGTGAGCACGGAGTGCGGCTGGAGACCGGGGAGACGGGAGTGACTGACGGCTTTTCTCTGGGGGTTCACTGAGGAGCGGGGCCCCAAGTTCTCAGCTCCTCCGGGGCGGAGATTGGGAGGCTGCCATTTTCACTCTCCGCCTCCAAAGCTGTAGGGAAAGCTCGCAGGGAACAAAAGCCCCGGAGAGCAAACCCGAGCAGATTACTTAGCCGGGAGGGGGCAAGGGCAGGGCAATTCCGCCTCCGGCAGAGACATTTGGAAACCACGGCAACAGGCCCCTACCCAGAAGATCAGCGAGAACAGCCAGCCAAGAGACCAAGTTTACCGATCAATGAGAACGGCAGAACTCCAGCTCTAGGGGACTACTGCACATAGAATTCATGGCTTTTTTACCATGATTCTGTAGTCTTTCAAAGTTAATTTTTTTTTAACTGTCTTTTTTTCTTTTTGAATTTTTCTTTTTCCCCTTTTCAACCAACATCTTATCAATCCCTTTTTTTAAAAAAAAAACATTTTTATTTTTCATTTTTAGAGTCATATTCTATCCCTTCATAGTAGTTACCCGTATTTTTGGCTTATATATATAAGTTCTTCTCTCTTTAAAATTTTGAGATAGTTTCTTCTAACAGATCAAAATATACCCTAAATCTCTAGTATATGGTGTTTTCTATTCCCCTGCCTGATCACATCCTCTCCCTTTTTTTTTTCTTTTTTTAAATCCTCTTCTTTCTTTTTTCAAACAACTTCTTATCAATTCCTTTTATAAAATTTTTTATAATTTCCATCTTTACAGTCATATTCCATCCCTTCACCATATCAACCCTTATTTTTGTACATATATAAGTTTTTCTTTCTTTAAAATTTTGGGAGGCACTTTCTTCTAAAAGACCAAAATACACCCCAAATCTAGTGTGTGGCACTGATCTATATACCAGCCTGATCATATTTGATCACATTCTGGGTTTTTTTTTGTTGTTGTTTTGTTTTGTTTGTTTTTGTTTTTATCTTTATCTTTTTCTTTTTTTTCTTTTTCTTTTTTCTCTCTTTCCCTTTCTTTTCCCACTGCTTCAGGTTTTTTCTGATTTGTTTAGAGTATATTTTCTGGGGACGTTGTTACTCTGCTAGCATTTTGTTCTCTCATTAATCTATTCTCCTCTGCACAAAATGACAAGACGGAAAAAAATCACCTCAACAAAAAGAACAAGAGGTAGTACCGACTGCCAGGGACCTACTCAATACGGACATTAGTACGATGTCGGATCTAGAGTTCAGAATCATCACTTTAAAGATACTAGCTGGGCTTGAAAAAAATACGGAAGTTATTAGAGAAACCCTTTCTGGAGAAGTCAAAGAACTAAAATCCAACCAAGTAGAAATCAAAAAGGCTATTAATGAGGTGCAATCAAAAATGGGGGCGCTAACTGCTAGAATAAATGAGGCAGAAGAGAGAATCAGGAATATAGAAGATGAAATGATGGAAAATAAAGAAGCTGAGAAAAAGAGAGATAAACAACTA
>NC_058417.1:33320205-33331483 GCF_002201575.2 Neomonachus schauinslandi | reverse complement strand
GGCAAGGAAGGAAGGAAGAAAGAAACAGAAAGAGAGGCATTCACCAACATTGATCAATGGCCATTAACTTCTGCTTCTCTGAACCAGGGAGCCATTAAAATAATGGGAGAGTTGGAGAGAAAGAACTAGTTTGGCAGGTAAAGAGGACTTATTCCAGTTTTGGTTCATTATCATTCGGGGCACACATATTTATTCTCTTCCACCCATACTTCCCATATATAATTACAGAGAAGATATTAGAAAAGGGATAAATATATAACAACTCCGATAAATATGAACGAGTACGATTTGCAGGGCCAGGAATTTGGAGTTTTCTGAAGATATCAAGCAGGTAAGATCAGATTTAAGAGAAGGATAAATAACTAGGAAAGAGAATAAACTCCTTGGTAACAGTCTTCCTTTCTAACTTTTCACCAGCTTCCTCGAGAAAGGCTAAGCCTCAAATGGATAGAAAGCAGGAACCCGCCAGACACAGGGCCAGGATTAGAGTAGGCCTAGGAAGGGTTCTGCTGCTTTGCCACTCCCCCGTGCGTGTGCATGCGTACGTGCGTGTGCGTGCGTACGTGCGTGTGCGTGCGTGTGCGCGTGCGTGTGCGTGCGTGTGGTAGTGGTGGCAGTGGGGGTCCTCCTAGCGTGTACCTGGGGCCAGACAGAAAAGCTGAGCAAACCTAGGGTACCTTCAGAACCACATAACTGGCACAGAGATGAAACACAGGAGGGGCAACTCTGTAATAGCATAAACTACAACGACATGCACCATGCCCTTTATTATGGTGCTTCCTGGGGGCGCCTGGGGGGGCTCAGTCAGTTAAGCAAATGACTCTTGGTTTTGGCTCAGGTCATGATCTCAGGGTCCTGGGACTGAGCGCTGCCTCAGGCCCCACACTCAGCAGGGAGTCTGCTTGAGATTCTCTCCCTCTGCCCCTCCCCCACTCTCTCTCTCTCTCTCTTTAAAAGTAAATAAATAAATCTTAAAAAAAGGGAAGGGAAGAAGGGAAGGGAAGCTTCCTGACTTTGGAGGCTGAGATTCACCAGCTTGTCTTTTTATCTACTCTTCCTCTACCTCAAAGAAAAGAGGGCCCATCAGCATTGTCCTCCCATTCAAGGTTAGAGACTTATCACAGAAACTGATGGGCATAACTAGAGAGAAAACCACACCAGTTTCCAATACTAAACCACTGAGTCCTTTGTTTAAAACATGAACAGATAGCCAACGATCACCAGGCATTTGAGGGAAGTCAACAACATGAAAGAGAAGAACCATGACTAACAGAACATTGAAGAGAAAAGAAAATGTGAAGAAAATCTCATCAGTATCCTTGTAGGGAGTTAGGTAGATAACGGATCCATAAAACAAGAAAATCTTCATAAAAAAGATAAATTGAAAAATAGAAATCATTTTTAGAAATTAAAATGTGATTGCCAAATTTCAAAAGTTAATGAAAGTCCTGTATAAAAGAACAGACACTGCTGAAGGCCAAGGTAGACCAATGAAAGGTAAGTAAAGGAAATCTCCTAGAACTTAAAATAAAAAGAGAATGAAATGAAGAAAGCAAGCAAAGGATGCAGAAATTATGCATGAAAGGAAAAGAAAGGCCTAGAAATTAGGTCCATATGTTCCCAAAGCTGTCCAGAATGTGAGAGCAGAAGGAACAGATGGGGGAAGGTAATCAAAGAAATAATAGAAGAAAATTTCCCTTAAATAAGAAGTGACTCAAATACTAGTTCATTTAGCCATTGAGATTCAGGGAGCTCTTACTTTTTGTCAGGCACTCTTCTTAGCGTTCATCGATCTGGGAACAAAACAGAAAAAAACAAAACAAAACAAAACAAGACCTCTGCTGTGTTATAACCTGGATTGCAGCATGCTACGAGTGCAAACAATGAAAAAAGACATACCCATGTCTTTGGATATGTCCCATGACATTTCTGAACTTCAAGGATAAAGATAATGTCCTAAAAGCCAGTAGCAGCTGGGGTTGTTGGGAGACATTTATCTACAAAAGCATCAGACTTCTCATCCTGGACACCATTTGCAAGTTGACAGTAGAGTAATACCTAGAAAAAGCCGAAGGAAGGTGCTTTTGAAACTAAAATTCTGTTACCAAAGAAACTATCATCAAGGGTAAGGGCAAAAGAAAGACCTTTTATTGGACATCTGAGGACCCAGAATATTGATCACCCCATACCTTTATTGCCCAAAAAAGAGCAAAACTTAAAAATGGCATTCAGAAAATTATAACATGAATTCAAGAATATGCCGCAAGATATGAGAAAGAGTAGAAATAACCCATGAAGTAAAATTCGAACAAACAAAAACCAAAGCCAGTGTGATAGCTGAGCAACGTAGAACGCAATCAGTCTGACTTAGAACAGAATGTTAAAAAGCACCAAGGAGGATGTCCTCAAGAAAAAGTAGCTGCAACCACAAAATGCATCATTAAAAATCAGTAAGTATATAATATATCGTTATACTGGTACATTATACCACTTATACCATGGCATGTTAAATAATGTTATGATAATATGATATATTATTTATATATTTTCATCCTGATGAGATGAAGGCAGAATTTCTTCTGATCAACCTGGGTGACATTTTCCCAGGGAAACAAATGCAAGAAAGGGGTGATCTAAATATGAAACACTCTAAAAGGAGGCATGATTCTGGGCAGCTGCTGCGGTATTAGAAAGATCACTCTGGGGTAAGAAAAAACAAAAACAAAAATCTGCTTTCAGGAGTAAGGCAGATCGTCTGAAATACAATATAATTGAGTGTATAACTGATATTACCAACATCCTGTGAAATGCTGGTGCTCATAAGATGGGCAGGGAGAGGTGTTCAAAAGCTTGGACAATGAGGACATAACTGGGAAGAGGTTGGAACCAGGGCTAGAGGTGTTGGAGTTGTGGGCTGCCAAGGCCATGAGAAGAGTGAAAAGGGCAAAGGAAGAGGCTCCAGAACACCATTCGTGGACAAAGGATGGGCACGGAAGGTTGCAAAGGAGCCCTCAGATCTAGAAGCTGCCAATACGGAAATGTGCACTCTTCCAGAAAGAAGAATCCTCGGTGATCCGAGTCCGGGCTGAAAAGGGGCCGATGGTATGGCACCTGGCAGGAACTGGTGACCCAGTTCTGTTCGGCGAGGGAGAAGACAGCTTGCCGGGTAAATTGGAGATGGAATGCAAAAATCATCACAGCTGCCACGGGGTCCAGTCATAAGGAGAGAAAGGAGGCCCCCCCTTCCAGCCCTTATCACCACACTGGGACCCTGCCATCCAGGCTGGGAAGGGAGTTGGGAAGGAGTTGACGCCCTCCTGCCAGCAAACCTGCAAAGAGCATCCAGAGAGCGGGCATGGGATACTTGCTGCATAAAAGCCTTTGCTACATAGATTGTCTTTTTGAAAATGTTGTCGAATGTTACAGTCTGTAACAAAGTCCACAGGCACCTCCCTGCCATCCTTTGGCAGTTATAAGAAGAATCCCTGGTTGGGGTTACAGTCTTGCTGCCTTTGATTATCTTCCACCTGACAAAGAGGTATAACCTGAGGGTGAAGCAGCCTGCTGTGTATTCTGTAAACAATCCCATTATCACACAACAACTCAATGAGCAGTATTTACCCTTACAAGGTACCTCTCAACTCCCAGAGCTGCTTTTCAATAAAGCTATTACCTGTGGCTTGTGAAGGTAACCCAGGCACGTCTTTCCAGTTGGAGGTATTGGCAGGAGGAGGAAGAGTGGATTTTCAGCTAACTGGGAGGGCGAACACCGTGCATGGGAACCCAGTTAGCTTCACTCAAAGAACCATGTGTTTTGTGTCCAGAAGGCAGCCACGAGCTCTGCTTTGGGGTTGTTTATTCAGAAAATGTCAAGTTACTGAACTTAAGGCTGTGTAGTGTCAAACCTAAAGTATGTGACTAAGGAGATTTCTCATTTTTTTTAAATACCGCCTCTGAACAACACAATTATTCTCCAGTAGTACTACGTTAATTAATAACAATATTTTTTTCTGTAGCTTTAAAACACAAAATTAAAAAAAATTTCAGTGGTAAAGGCATTATTCTGATTCAATAAAACATTTCGCGTATGAGCTGAAAATTGCACTGACCAAACAACAGTATTATCCCTTGCAGTTCCCATTTTGCTTCAGTGTTTTAAATGTTAAGTACAGATAAAAACTCCAAGTAGTCACAGGGAATGACATAGTTGAAGTAATTCAAGATCTGCTTCTTTGTGTTTACAACCACAGTGCTATTGTTGCGTATTTTGAACCAGCTGTTTAAACTCAGGAATATGTAGTACTCCAGGGATTGGATAGGTCCTGAAGCTCTAGAAGTATTTCCTTTTTTATTTTTTTAAAGATTTTATTTATTTATTTGAGAGAGAGAGCATGACAAGAGCAGGGTTGGGGGGAGCAGAGGGAAGGGGAGAAGCAGGCTTCCCGCTGAGTAGGGAGCCCGATGCGGGGCTCAGTCCCAGGACCCCGGGATCACGACCTGAGCCGAAGGCAGACGCTTAACCAACTGAGCCACTCAGGTGTCCCTCCAGAAGTATTTCCAAATTGGTTGACTGGCTAGAGTCACTTGTGCTGATTGGACCAGGACTCAGTGTGTGGCACCAGGAAAAACATGTGCGTCTGAGAAGGCTTGGTGCAAGATCCCATCCGCAACAATACCTCATACTGGATGGCTTCAACCCGATCATCTTCATAGTGATGTAGACATATAAAGCTGCATGTGTACTTGAGTGCAAGCTCTCTCTTTTTGCACAATGGGCAACTGTTAACATATCTTCTAAACATCACACAGCTGGTACACAATGGAGTGGGACACAAAGCATGATCTTTTGAGTCCAGTGCAATTTCCATGACACAGCTTTGAAGTATGGTCATAATAGGGGCTGTCATATAAGAGATGCTTACAAGAATGTTTGCAAGAAGTTTACAATCTGTTACTTAGTAGTAAGTCAGATTCCATTATGTTTAATCCACCAGCAAAGCCCTTTTCCATCTAGTCGACCTGACTACTCTTCCATTATCTTTTAAGACCCTATGTCAAGAGATGTCTTCATCTACAAAGCCTTCTCTGGCCTGAAGGCAGAGCTCATTGCAACCTTCTCCTTTGTCTCTCCACTTGGGTTTCACATCCTCTACCAGGCTAAACTGTAAACTCTGATTTGCAATCTGTCTCTAAACTTGTCTGTGAGCTCCTTAAGATCAGGGGCATTATTCTTATTTGTATCCCCAGTGTCTAGCAGGGTGTCTGGCATCTTTCAGGCTCAGAGTAAATTTTAATCTCTACACATCCCAATTTCTGAGAAAAAATCTAACTAAAGGTATTTATAATTGAGGGTCAGTGTAACATCACCCTCCTATACTGAGAAGAATACATCCATTAAGTTCTATTTGCTCTCTCATAGAGACAAGAGATCAGAAATCTAGACAGACACACTTACATCACTGACTCCATTTCCAAATACTGATACTGAGAACATAATAAAATTATCCTGTGAATGAAATCAATATTCTATTTCTTAAGGCTGCTAAATGTATCTCCCAAACCAATCTTATATCACATTAGCAAACTCTCCGAGAATATTGGAGCCAGGATGGGTCTTTGAAAATAATGCAGCTCAAGGCGGTCATTTTATACATGAGGAAATCAAGAGCCTGAGATACTAAATGACTGGCCTAACATTACAGATGTTTGGTTAGTGGATGAGCCAAGCTAGTGAGCACTTTCCTGTACTCTTTGTTGCTTCCACGACCCAAACAAGAAAGAAGACTGGTAATGACGAAAGTAAAGTTCAGGGGCAGCGTACTGCTGTGCTTGCTTGCCCACCCCCCTGCTCAAGTAAAGGAAACAGGTAAGAACTTACACAGTAAGGATTGATTGCTCCAATAGCAGAGGGTTATTCCCTTGACCAAATAATAATCCAACAGGACTCTGTAAAATGCAAGTTTTATGCCTTAGAGAAATTAAAATGAATACTACCCTCAAACAGGAAGGTTTGCATACAATTTCTTTGTAGCAAAGAAATTGATGCCATAAAGTGAGACATCAGGAGGGGCTTGATTTTAGAACATCTACCTCCAGAATTATAATAAATCTGTGTTGTTTCAAGCCTCTGCTTGTGTAATTGGTTATGGCAGCCACATGAAAATAATACAATGACTTTATATCACACCCATCGAGTGAGGTGTATCAAAGGATGCTGGAGGGTAGGTAAGTTTAGGGGCTGTGGGATCCTCTTCCCTTCAAAGGGAGGCTGAGTGGGATTGGGGTGATCACGCAGTGAATGCCTGAGGGGAGAAAGGCTGTGTCCCATTGTCAACAGAGCCTGTCAGCTGAAGGTGGAGGAGGAGCTTGGGAAGATGTTGGCAAGCAAACACTGAGTCTGAGCCAAAGGGCAAGCTTGCCAAACACAAGGACAAAGGTCTGAGTAGGGAGAAGTATCAGAAGCCAGAGTCTGAGGCCAGAGGATAGAAGGGCAGGGGGAAAATGGCTGGAAGAGCAATTTGGGGCGGCATCTGGCTGTTGTCCACAGGGAGCCTCTCCATGCTGAGTCCCACCCACCTCACTGCTTCTTACCTGTCTCCACAAAGGAGAACAATTCCACCCTCCAGCAAGTTGCCCAAACCAGAAACCTGGGAGTCATGTAAAAAATCCTTCCCTCTCCCTCACACTTGACATTTGTTATAAATCTAGGAGCACTGGCTGAGAAATCTGAGGTGATGTGGGGGAAGCTAGCTTTGGTTTTCACCTGAGGGTACTCTTCACAGAAAGGCAACAACAACAAAAAAATATCCAATCCAAAAAATATTATTTCTCACCTCTCAATTTGAAGATGTTAAGCTAGAACAGTGTCTACTTCATCCTAAAATGGGATTGATTTAGCATGAGCATTTTGGCAGCCTTTTTGTTTTAAAGATTTTACTTATTGGGGAGCCTGGGTGGCTCAGTTGGTTAAGCATCTGCCTTTGGCTCAGGTCATGATCTCGGGGTCCTGGGATCAAGCCCCGCATTGGGCTCCTTGCTCCGCGGGGAGTCTGCTTTTCCCTCTCCCTCTGTTCCTCCGCCTGCTCCTGTTCTCTGTCTCAAATAAATAAAATCTTTTAAAAAATAAAGTATTTATTTATTTATTTATTGGGGGCGGGAGGGGCAGAGGGAGAGAGAATCCCAAGTGGATTCCCCGCTGAGCACAGGGCTTGATCCCATGGTCCTGAGATCACAACCTGAGCCAAAACCAAGAGTCGGACACTTAACTGACTGAGCCACCCAGATGCCCCCATTTTAGCAGTCTCTTACAGTTTTGTACATATGAAGGAATGAGGGGCACAACTTAGTACACAGGGGAACGCCCACACCATTTTCCACACAGAGGAATGAAGCTCAGTGTGGTAGGCCAGATTCCAAGATGGCCTTCAACTTTCTCACCTTCTGGCATACACACCCACCCTGAGTATGAATTGGATTTGCGTGTAGGATGGAATTTCACTCCTGTAATTAGGTTATATGGTTTGTGAGAGATGAAGGGATTTCGCAGATGTGAATGAGGTCGACCATCAGCAGGCTTTGAGTTGATCACAGGGAGATTATTCTGGATAGGCCTAACTTTAAAAAGAGAGTCCAAACCTTCCCAGAAGAGAAGGGAGAAATTCAGAGAAAGACTCTTTCCTCTTGGCCTTGAAACAGTCAGTCGTATTGTGAACTATGGAGAAGGGACAGCCTACAGGAGCTGAGGGCCTCAGTCCTACAATCGCGAAGAACTGAATTCTGCCCAGGAGCTGTGTGAGCTTGGCCCCAGATGAGAAGCAAAAGGACTGACACCTTTTGCAGCCTTACGAGACCCTGAGCAGAGGACCCAGCTAAGCCGTGCCTGAACGCCTGACCCAAGGAAACTGCAAGACAATAAACGTGTGTCTATTTAAGCCGCTAGTTGTATGGTAATTTGCTACAGAGCAACAGAAAATGAATATAGGCACCATCTACTATATGGAGGAATGGGGGGCATGTATGACAGGTCTTCCTACATCACCAAGCACCCCACCATCCAGCCTGCTTCCCTCCCCAGGAGGACTTCGGGGAGAAAAGAGAGCTCACATTCTTTTTTTTTTTTTTTAAAGTGAACATTAGTTCTGACTTTTTTTTTTTTTAAGATTTTATTTATTTATTTATTAGAGAGCGAGCGAGAGAGAAACAGCATGAGAGAGGAGAGGGTCAGAGGGAGAAGCAGGCTCCCCGCTGAGCCGGGAGCCCGATGTGGGACCCGATCCCAGGACCCCGGGATCATGACCTGAGCCGAAGGCAGTCGCTTAACCAACTGAGCCACCCAGGCGCCCCGAGAGCTCACATTCTTTACCGACGTCTAATAGGGGCCTGTCTTAAGTAGAGAAAATTGGCCATTTTAAACAACCCAGGTAATTAGGTATCAGTGCTAAACCACAGGTGGTTGCCAATAGATATAATTACCTGCATCTTCTAACAATCTTGAAGTCTTAAACCTATCCAACAAGGAAGGGATGGGAATCTGCATGCTGCGAGAACTGACTGTCCCGTGCAAATCTCCTTGATTTTGAAGAACGTACCCGAGGATGGTGCAGTGGGCCAAAGCAGCTTCCTAAGCCCATCCTGATCAGAAACGAAGCTTCGGGTTTCTTTTTTAATCATTCAGACAGAAACTCACTTTCATGATCCCTTGGTGCCTGCCAGATCTCGGAGGAAGAGCAAATTGCTTATAGCTTCTTACTGTCCTCCTTTTGTTCCTGGAATCCTCACGTGGAATACCTGAAGTGTGGTCCAGGCACGTAGAGGCTCCTGACTGCCTCCGATCTCAAACCACTTTGCCTCTGACACCCTACGTTCCGGCCACAGTGGAGTTTGTTCCATTTTTTATGCATGTCATGCCCACGCATGACTCTGAGCTTTTACACAGGTACACTCCTCTGCTGGGAATACACCTCGAAGCCTACTCTTTACACACCATTGCTCCTGAAACCCTTCTATATTCCTAAGTGATGAGAGCACCAGAAGCATCTCTTGTTCTAATAAGACAACTCAAGGTGGGCTCCCGGATGGCCTCCAGATGGGGGCTGGTCAACAGAAAGACCGAGCCATGTATAGAAGCTTGGAATTTTCAGCCCCTCCACCCACCCCACCCAATTTCTCAAAAGAGTCAGTAATTGATCATGCCCATGTGAGGGAGCCTCCATAAAAATCCCAATAGTGAGGGGTCTGGGAAGCTTCCTGGTTGGTGAACCCATTCATGTACTGGGAGCGGTGGTACACCCCAGCTGCAGGGGATGGGAGCTCCTCGCCCTGTGTATTTCTTCATCTGGCTGTTCATCTGTATCATTTATCATATCCTTTAATAAACCAGTAAATGTAAGTTAAGTGTTTCCCTGAGTTCTGTGAGCCGCTCTAGCAAATTAAACTGGAAGAAGAGGTTGTGGGAGCCTCTGATTTGTAGCCAAGTCAGACAGAAGTCGTGGGTAGCCTGGGGACCTACTACGTGGGATTGGCATCTGAAATGGGGGGGTGGCCATCTTATGGGACTGAGCCCTTAACCTGTGGGATCAGACTCTCTCTCCACGTAGAAAGTGTTAGAATTGAGTTAAATTGACACTCAGATGGTGCTGTGGAGAATTATTTGCTGTGTGAGAAAAGCTCCACCCATCTGGTGACCTGAAGTGTCACAAGTGAAACATGCTGTAGGAGGAGTAAAGGAGACACAGGTAGGAAACGGGAGGTTTTTCCAATGTACCTTTGTAGCCCTACTTCCTTTGGTACTGCTGGGCTTATTTTGATGCTGATGATGCTGCTGCTGATTCATACCTGGCTTCAAGGAGCAACAATTCCTCTGTTCTGATCCAAGTTGATTTAGCAAACGTGGAGCCCCTGCTGTATGCAAGGTTTGTAGCTATGTCCTGGAGGGGTAGGGGTAAAGGGAGACAAAGCTCCTGCCCTTGGAGGCTAGACCCTCCTCAGAGTTCCCGCTGCTCCTGTCTTAGCTCACATCTTCCTCATCCTGAATCTTGTATTAGCTTTCATCCCTCCCTTGGCACCCCAGTGCGTCCAGGGTAAAATCTAAACTGGCAGCTGGTATGGCCTTCGATGCCAGGACTCAGGCTGCCCTCCTCAGCCCTAACTCCCCTGAGCTCTCCTTGCACAGTGAGCCTCTCTCTTCCCAGCCTTGAGGACGTTGCCCATCTCCCTCCCCTCTCTGAAACACCATTTCTTCCCTCCCTGCCCTAGCAGAATCATACATGTTACCCTTGGGGACTCAGTTTAGGCACCGCATGGGCTAGGAAGCCCTCTGTGCTCTCAAACTGGGCAACCCCGGACACCCTCCATGGCAATCCCAGAAATGCTGTCATGTGATGGATAGTTACCTATCTCCCTCTCTCCCACTGTCCTCAGCATCTTGAGACCACAGTGGAATGTCCTTTGTGTCTTTTTTTTTTTTAAGATTGATTGATTGATTTTAGAGAGAGAGAGTGTATGCATGTGCGCGCAGGGGGAGAGGGAGAGAGAAATTTTAGCAGACTCCACACTGAGCATGGAGCCTGATGCGGGGCTCGATATCACGACCCTAAGATTCATGACTTGAGCTGAAACCAAGAGTCAGTAGCTTAACCGACTGAGCCACCCAGGTGCCCTCTTTGTGTCTTTACCCACCAAGGACCAAGCTGAAAGCAGGCGTCTGGAGAGAACTTTCTGGATGAGAGAGTTCAAGAGGTCAGATTCAGCATCCTGAGAGCAACCCTTAGGAGGTGGTGACATGGAAGAGAAGTTCTTCACCTGCTCTAGGGTTTCATAAGGTTCTAAAAATATATACCCCAAGTGTCATGATTTAAAGCTTTCAAATGGAAGCAACCCCTCGATTCTGATGTCCTAGTCTGAAAAGAGAGAGAGAAACTCCCCATTTCAAACATGGCCATGTGAAGCAGGTTTGGAGCTGAGAGTCCCCTTATTACTTTTAGTGACTGTCTCTCCCACTAGATTGAAGGAAGTCAGAGGCCATCTCTTTTTTGAAACCCTAGCGCCTAGCATAGTGCCTCCTCAGTAGAGAATGCCTTATTCCCCTACTGTTTTGGATACATGGAATGTGAAAAGACAGTATTTGGCACAAATTTTTCCAAAATGTGTTAAATGTGTGTATTTATGCTAAATGATAAATGTGTTATCTATATGTGTGAAAGAGAGATATACTTTAAATGTCACTAAACAAACCCCATGCTGAATCCTTCAATAACATGATTAACCCAGTTTTTGGTTT
>NC_058417.1:33235632-33319805 GCF_002201575.2 Neomonachus schauinslandi | reverse complement strand
AGAAAGAAAGAAAGAAAGAAAGAAAGAAAGAAAGAAAGAAAGAAAGAAGCCACCTCATGAATCCTCATGAATCCTTGGTGTCTCTGATATTCTTATCAAAATGCAGGACATCTTCATTACTATAGCCAGAACTGGCTTTTTAAAATACACATTTGATTGTGTCCCTCCAGAGCTCAGGGATGTCTTATAATTCCTCTATTTTTAAAGGAACTGTGTCTATGCTCTTGAACGTGAAACACAAAGAATCTCACGCATGAGTCCCATGGTGCGCCCTGCCCTGTAGACACTCCCCACACCCACGCTGCATTTCGACCCCACTGCCAGCTCGGTTCACTCCGATATTACCCCACCCTCTCCTCCTCCTCCACTGAGAACCCTGAATCTGGGAGAATGCTTTGGGCTGCAAGTGACAGAAAGCCTGACTCCAAACAGCTCCAACAGGAAGAGGTTTGTTGTCTCACTTAAGAAAATGAGGCCGTTCCATGGTTAATTTAATGCTACCAAGTAAGCCATGCAAGAGCTGCGTTCATTGCAAGTCTCTGTTTTGTCATCTTTTTTTTTTTTTTCCAAAGACTTCATTTATTCATTTGACAGAGAGACAGCGAGAGAGGGAACACAAGCAGGGGGAGGGGGAGAGGGAAAAGCAGGCTCTCTGCGGAGCAGGGAGCCCGATGCGGGGCTCAATCCCAGGACCCTGGGATCATGACCTGAGCCGAAGGCAGACGCTTAACAACTGAGCCACCCAGGCACCCCTGTTTCGTCGTCTTCGGTGTAGCTTTTGTCCCCACCGTGGACAGAATTGTTTACCCAGGCTCATGTCTGTATTAGTGAATCAGTCAGAGTATTCCAGAGAAACAGAACCAATAGAATGTGTGTGTGTCTGTGTGTAGAGAGAGAGATTTATTTTAAGGAACTGGCTCATTTCATTGTGGAGACTGACAAATCTGTAATTTGCAGAGAAGGGTGGCAGATTGGAGACCCAGAGAGGAGTTGATGTTGCAGCTTGAGGCCAAAAGGTTCTGGAAGCACAATTCCCTCTTCCTTGAGGAACCTCAGTCTTTCTCTCAAGGCCTTCAACTGATTGGATGAGGTCCACCGACATTAGGGAGGGTAATCCGCTTTACCTAAGCTTCACTGCTGTAAATGGTAATCTCATCTAAAAAAAAAACTTCACAGTGGGGTGCCTGGGTGGCTCAGTTGGTTAAGCATCTGACTCTCCATCTCAGCTCAGCTCTTGATCTCAGGGTCATGAATTCAGGCCCCACTTTGGGCTCCATGCTGGGCATGGAGTCTACTTTAAAAAAAAATGTATCTTCACCAAAACATCTAGAATAGTGTTTGACCAAATATCTTGGTATTGTTAACAAGCCAATTTGACACATGAAAATAGCCATCATGATGTCTAAATCAATCACCCTCAAGAAAGAGATTGAAATCACCATTAGTGGGGTAGATACTAATCAAAAGTAACTTTCTGGGGCTGGAAAGGGACTCCTTCTCTGAGCACATGGCTGTGTGGTGGGTGAACATAAATAAAATCAGGGTTCCGCCTGCAAAGTAGGCTGTAGTTAGGGGTGAGGTTTGATGAAAGTGCGGATTTGAGCAGGAAAACAACAAAGTCTGCTAATCAACAGGCAGGCAGAATCACAATCCTTTATGGATGCCTTTACATGTTCCATAAACCCTATTAGAGCCCTTGTTATACCGAGTCACAGGTTTGCGGCTCATCTTCCTCTTTAGACGGTGGGTGTACCCTTGAATAAGAACCATGTATCAGTTACCTCTTTATCAACAGCCCCATGCATGGTGCTCAGCATCAGGTGGTTAGTCCATAGGTACTTTGAACTGACCAAAGTGGATTATTCTGGTGCTAAATTAACCTTGTGCTTGCCATTGCTAGAGAAATCATGTATTTCTTTGCACCACAAGCTTTGTTGAAATCACAGATTCACAACTGTTATGCCAACTTTTTTCTAGATATTCCTGCAAAGAACCCATGGGGCAATAAAACTTGCCCAAATAGTCTAGTCATACTAAGTTCTCTTCTTTTTCACACATCCATAACATGAAGAAAATCCCAGTGGCAAAGCAAAGAATACTCTCGACCTTATACTCAGCAATGATAATAAGAGATAAAGGGTCCACCATTTGCCCTAAGCACCAACTCAGACAAAGTAGGTCATTTGGAGTGTGTCAGATGCCACAGCCTCAGGTCCAATTACTTATTTCAAAAATTCTCATGACTCTTATCTTTTTTTAACAGAGTGGAGTGCCCCAAAAGTTTAAGAAGTAAAATCATCAGATGCCAGTCTCCTTTTCCAGGAAGCCAAAGGACTTTGGGACCATTAGATGCAGAGGACGATAAAGTCATTTCTCAGTTGGCCACTGTGTAGAGAGCAGGTGAGCTCACCAATCCAAGGAACAATTACTAAGCATCTTCCTTGTTCTATGCATCATGAGAGACCCTCACTTGCATTACTATGTTTCCAGTTTATAGCTTTCTGCTTTTTCCCAAGCAGAGAAGTATCAAATTTCCAATTACACCGCTATTGATAAAATAATAATAGTTATACCCAGAACAACTGACATGTACTCACACCATGCCTCAGGCATTACCATAAACACCTTATCTTGCATTATATAATTTAATCCTCACAAAACCTCATGAGGCTAACTGGGTCCTTATCTCCATTTTAACAGATGAATAACCGAAGGATCTGAGAGGAGGTAGGCAATTTGCTGACAGAATGACCAGTAGGAAGCCAAAGACCCAGACTCAACGCCAGGTGTGTCCAACTTGAGTCCTCACTGCACGTTTTATACATATTATCTCCTATAAAGCTGGAAATGAGGAAGAGTTCAGCTTTTTTAAATCAACACACAAAAGGAAAGATAAAACTTTCCTGTGGCTGTCTCAGAAGCAACAACCAAATCAAAAGAGGGCTTTGAACACATGTAAAGAAGGGATGTGCCAACCGAGGGGAAAACATCAAAAATAAAATGTGGAGCAGAAAAGCAAAATTTTGCAGGGCTTATTCAGTATTATCCGTGAGCACTTCAGTCACTACAGAGGATACTGGAGGATATTATTAGTTTGGCAAGACTCATTGTAACCTGGAGGGAATGCCCTTTGTTGCTTTAATTCCATAATTGCAAAGCACAAGCACATAATTATAAATACAATTTCTGGGATGCCTTGAATATGAGAAGCAGATTCCTCAGAAAAACCATAAGCACTCGATCCATTGGCAAGGGATGTCCCCAGTTGTCAAGGATAAAATGCCATGTATCTAGATCAGGCCACATGAATATAGCTTGTGTCGATTAAGTTGTTACAAGATTATTATTAGAAACCTGATCATTTCTGGGTGAATTAATCAAGACCAGTTTCTATGCCCACTGGGCCAAGGAATAAATGTGCCATAGTAAATTTGTACAGTTAATAATCTCAATTTAAGAGGCTATTTGGCAGTCAGCTGGCTTTTTCGTGGGTCACCCACCTCTCCCTCACCAAGCTGCTTTCCTCCTACTGGAAAGCCCCAAGAGCATGGGTTAGTTACCGTCCCACGGTACAACTGAGAAAGTAACGCTCAGAGGGGTTTAGTAACTTGCGGCGCTCTGCACAGTTGACGTCAGGAGCTCCACAGAAGAACCAGAACACAAGAGACAGCAGCCAAGAACGAACCAAGTGAGCTGGGGACACTGCTCTTCCCACCTGCCACCAACTACAAAGATCTCCACCGACACATGAAGCCCTCTGTGCTTAGCGCCCAAATGGGGAACTCCATATCGACTCCTCTCAAGAGCTGCATTTCTTCCCTTCCCACATCTAGGCAGTTAAAAATACTCTGAGATATCTCACCTGCCTTTCTGTCCATCCTTCTCCTTAACATTCTTGCTCTTTCTCTTGCCTCTCTCCCAATTAAAGTCTGATACAGCAGAACGAGGAGGACCGTGATTAAGGGCAGAGTGGTGGGGGACCACAGGGACCCCCGCCTTCCTTTGACACTAAAGCCATGGTATGTTTCTGGCTCTAATTTGTCTTCAGTTCTCTCCCCACTCATGCTGACAGCATCCACTCCGGCCATTATTTTTAGCCCATGCTTAGCCCAATCTGCTAAGTCCTGACCACAGATGGTACTAAAGTGACATCAGTGACAGCATGCATCCCAGCAAGCCTGTCATGGTCAGCCTTTCCAGACTTCCTGTTTCATTAATGTTAAAAAAAAAAAAAAAAGAAAAAAGGCTCTTTCTCGCTTAAGCAAATTCCAACAGACAGAGCTTCAACCCTCTGTCCTCTGCAGCCCTCTCCCTGGCAGAGCCACCCAAGGGAAAGGCCTAGGGTTGTAGGCTCCCATGGAGAAAGGGGGTCTTGGTGGAACTGCCACTCTTGAACAAACGGCCCCTTGACGGAAAAGTCTTA
The DNA here is from genome assembly GCF_002201575.2 of Neomonachus schauinslandi. Lineage (NCBI taxonomy): Eukaryota > Metazoa > Chordata > Mammalia > Carnivora > Phocidae > Neomonachus > Neomonachus schauinslandi. The sequence goes on along the minus strand of NC_058417.1, from coordinate 33,315,382 downwards.
TTACCACTGTGTACGAGAGATGCCACTGCTCCTTGCAATACCTTCCTGGGCGTGCAGCAAACGCAAAATTCTGGAAATAATATTATATTTCATTCAAATTCTTTCTTTAAAAAAAAATAAAAGAATAAGAATAAATGTGTATTTACCTGGAACAAAGCTTCCCTGGACCACCTCCTTGTACGCCCACCAGCCTTCATGGATTTTTGGTGAATTCTGTTGAGCTGTAGGGGGGAAAAAAGGAAGAGACACTGAGAGGCTAGTGGAGGATCCCTGTGTCCTGTCTGGGAAGAAGGGTGAATATACATACAATAATCTTCTTCTACCCACAAGTCATCCTACAAAATGCAGCAGCTACCCTCCTTTTCCTTTTTTTTTCACAATATACTGTCTTCGTGTTTTTATAAAAAAAGCACTCAGGAGATTTCTATGCAAGGGAAATCGACAATAATTATGTATTTAAGCCTATCTGAATTCCCCTGTCACTTGTCTCTACCTCTGACTCACCTCTTTTCTGCACCTGCCCCAGTACACGTGCGTGCGCATGCACGCACACACACACACACGCACACACACACACACGCACCCTCCACTGGGATTGAGGAGAGGAAGCTGATCCTAGCCACAAGCCAGCCAAGAACTCTACACGTGCACAAACCCCTTAGGAATGGAAAAGAGGTAGGGCATTTGCTAAAAGGGCTGGGCTAGAAGAGGGAAGGGCTTTCTTCAGGCCCCAGGAAATGAAAACAAGAATATAAATCATCATGGTGAGAGCTTTTGTCGTCATAGGGAGAAACACGGAAAGCCCAAGAAATTGGGACATAGCATAGGGATCTGTGAGCTCATGCCGACAGGACCTCAGGATAATCCTTAACCTTTACGGCAGTTGGTGGGCGATCTGCGGTGATTCTATTACATGTGGGTGTCCGCCCCAAAGTGCAGGCGGCACACACACTTACGTGGATGCCTGAACTGCATTCACATCTCAGCTGTCAGTCACACTGGAAGAAAATAAGGTAATTTCAACCATATCTGTAATTTGGCGAGTACATAGCAAACATTAAACCTTGACATTCATTGCCTTTCTTTAAATCTTGTTCTTTTTTCAGTCTCCTTTAGATGCATCATTCTGGGTTAGAGAACATGGTCCAAGACAATGTGTTTGAAAGCACAGCTTTGCATAGGGAGGATTTGCCAAATTGGCTTCCCTATGAGCTTCAATAGCTTAGCTCCAAGTGTCTCCCCATAGTAGAGAGAAAATACTTTTTCTGCGTATGACATTAAGCCCGCTGAGGCTTGCAGTTCTGTGATGAAGAATGGTTTATGACAGAGGACGAGTGAAAGAGAAGCCCACTCCTTCTGGAGATGACAGTGGGGGTTGAGTGGGGGTTGAGTAGGGGTTGAGACACAAATAGAAGAGGGACAAAGAAGCTACTTAAGGATCTGGAAAGATATCACCTTTCAAGTTGCCCAGCGCAAGTCTAGGGCTTGGGATGCGTCAAAGGACACTGGGTTACCCAGTACCCCATTTCCATGTGGAATGGATAGAGCTCCCACAGCCCTTGAGGAAGATCCTAAAAGCAGCTGAGTGGAAGGCCAGTGCATCTGTTCTGGGGCAGCAGGCAAAGGGAGAAGTGGCCTCAACACAGAGGCTGGAGAGACTTTGTCCAGCCAGGGAGCCAAGTGGAAGAGTCAACAGACTCCTGGTATTTGTGGTACTAGGGAAAGACAGGGAGATTTGAAATCAGCTAGGAATTCTTTACACCTGACCAAGTTAAGAAACCAGATCAAGAGTTATATGGTTGGAAAGTTTACCAAGTAGGTGGACAAAGGACATTTCTCTGGTTCAGAACAATTCTGATGCTTCCTCTGAGCCTTGATATTGCATGATCCACCTTCCCCCTCCTTCCCGGATCATTGGAGGGTCGTCATAGGACAAAGAGGAGAATGACAAAGGTTTAGAAGTCTGTGAGATCAGATTCACCTAATGCACTCAGACCCAGTGGCCCATTTTTTTTTAAAGATTTTATTTATTCATTTTAGGGCGGGGTGGGGAGAGGCAGAGGGAGAGAGAGAATCTCAAGCCGACTCTGTGCTTAGCGTGGAGCCCGACGTGGGGCTTGATCCTGGGACCCTGAGATCATGACCTGAGCTGAAACCAAGAGTCAGATGCTTAACTGACTGAGCCACCCAGGTGCCCCTACAGCAGCTCATTTTGAAACATTTTGTAATGCTCACCTTGATGATAATTAAATAAAACTCATAGGCAGTACATCCTACAAAAAAACTCAAATAAACAAACAAAAAAACAAACAAACAACTCTGATATTTCACTAAACTTCAGCCTAACTCTGCTGGACATGAAACATATTCCAAGTGTGGAAGAGATACACATATCTGAAAGCCCAAAAGTATTGAACTGCAGACACCACTTAACAGCTTTGCATTAGAGATAAGCCAGGATTGATTTTCCTTATCAAAGACAGGAATTTTTGAGTTTTATTGAAACTCACAAAATTGACTGTCTTGAACAATTTAAACCATAAATATGGCCTTCTTTCTTTATTCTCAGAGGTACTTGGGAAAGCCATGTTATTTTTTTTTCTTATTTTATTTTATTTAAATTCAATTAACTATAGTGTATTATTAGTTTCAGAGGTAGAGTTCAGTGATTCATCAGTCTTATATAATACCCAGTGCTCATTACATCATGTGCCTTCCTTAATGCCCATAACCCAGTTACCCCACACCCCCAGCAACTGTCAGTTTGTTTCCTATGATTAAAGTCTCTTATGGTTTGACTCCCTCTCTGATTTTGTCTTATTTTACTTTTCCCTCACTTCCCCTAGGATCCTCTGTTTTGTTTCTTAAATTCCACATATGAGTGAAATCATATGATAACTGGCTTTCTCTGATTGATTTATTTCACTTAGCATAATACCCTCTAGTTCCATCCATGTCATTGCAAATGGTAAGGTTTTGCTTTTTTAATGGCTGAGTAATATTCCATTGTATATACATGCCACATCTTCTTTATCCATTCATCTGTCGATGGACATCTAAGGCCCTTTTCATAGTCTGGCTATTTTGGACACTGCTGCTATAAAGGGGTGCAGGCACCCCTTCAGATTACTACGTTTGTATCTTTTGGGTAAATACCTAGTAGTGCAATTGCTGGGTCATAGGGTAGTTCTATTTTTAACTTTTTGAGGAACCTCCATACTGTTTTCCAGAGTGGCTGCACCAGCTTGCATTCCCACCAGCAACGTAAGAGGGTTCCCCTTTCTCCACATCCTCACCAACATTTGTTGTTTCCTGACTTGTTAATTTTAGCCATTCTGACTGGTGTAGGGTGGTATCTCATTGCACCAAAAGCCATAAGATACCTAGGAATAAACCTAACCAAAGAGGTAAAAGATCTGTACTCTGAAAACTATAAAACACTTATGAAAGAAATTGAGAAAGACACAAAGAAATGGAAAAATGTTCCATGCTCATGGATCAGAAAAACAAATATTGTTAAAATGTCTATGCTGCCCAGAGCAATCTACACATTCAATGCAGTCCCTATCAAAATACCACCAACAGGGGCGCCTAGGTGGCTCAGTTGGTTAAGGGTCTGCCTTCGGCTCCGGTCATGATCCCGGGGTCCTGGGATCAAGCCCTGCATCAGGCTCCCAGCTCAGTGGAGAGCCTGCTTCTCCCTCTCCCTCTGCAGTTCCCCCTGGTTGTTGTCTCTCTCTGTCAGATAAATAAAATCTTTTAAATTAAAAAAAAATACCATCAACATTTTTCAAAGAGCTGGAACAAATAATCCTAAAATTTGTATGGAACTAGAAAAGACTTAGAATAGCCAAAGGAATGTTGAAAAAGAAAACCAAGCTGGTGGCATCACAATTCCAGACTTCAAGCTCTATTACAAAGCTCTAATCATCAGAAAAAGTATGGTACTGGCACAAAAACAGACACATAGATCAATCGAACAGAACAGAGAACCCAAAAATGGACCCTCAACTTTATGGTCAACTGATCTTCGACAAAGCAGGGAAGAATGTCAAGGGAAAAAAGACAGTCTCTTCAACAAATGGTCCTGGGGAAATTGGACAGCCATATGCAGAAGAACGAAACTGGACCATTTTCTTACACCACACAGAAAGATAAACTCAAAATGGCTGTAAGACCTAAATGTGATACAGGAATCCATCAGAATCCTAGAGGAGAATGCAGTCAGTAACCTCTGTGACCTCGGCTACAGCAACTTCTGCTAGACATGTCTCCAAAGGCAAGGGAAACAAAAGCAAAAATGAACTATTGGGACTTTTTATCATCAAGATAAAAAGCTTTTGCACAGCAAAGGAAACAGTTGACAAAAACAAAGGACAACTGACAAAATGGGAGAAGATATTTGTAAATGTCTTATCAGATAAAGGGCTAGTATCCAAAGTCTATAAAGAACGTATCAAACTCAACACCTAAAAAACAAGTAATCCAGTGAAGAAATTGGCAGAAGACATGAACAGACATTTCTCCAAAGAAGACATCCAAATGGCCAACAGACACATGAAAAAATACTCAACATCACCTGGCATCAGGGAAAAACAAATCAAAACCACAATGAGAAGCCACACTCTCTTGTATATATCTCATCATTACAAGTGAGGATCTTCACAGCACTAAAAAATTTCTGTTTTATATTAAATATTTTTACCAAGTTGTTTTACAAAACTTTTCATTGATAGTACTTACACATATCCATTGCAAACAATTAACACAGTGCTTTAGCTATAATGTAAAGGAGAAATAAATGTAATTCATAATAATATATATTTCAGTGTGTATGCTTGAGCATGATGCATTAGAACAGAGATTGGCAAATTATCATCTAGTAGCCAAAGACGGTCCACTGACCGTTTTTGTACCACTCAAAAGCTAAGAAGGCTTTGCATTTTAAGTAGTCAAAAAAATAAATAAAAAAGAGTATCTTATGACATGTGAAAATTATATTAAATGGTAATTTCAATGTTTTATTGAAGTTATAAAGTTATTGAAGAATATAAAGTTTTATTGAAACACAGCCATATCCATTTATTTACATATTGTCTATGGCTGCTTTTTCACTATAGTGACAGAGTTGAATAATTGTGACAGAGACCAATTAGCCTGCAAAACTTAAAATATTTCCTATGTGGCTCTTTACAGAAAAAGCTTGTTGACTGTTAATTTATGCACATAATTTCAAAAAACAATCAACATAATGTAATGCTTTAACTGTAATATAAAGGATAAATGCATAATTTGTAATAAAATATATTTCAATTTGTAAATACTTGGTTATGATACACCAGAAGAATGAAGAAGTTGGATATTTGACTGAAACAGGTACAAATAATACAGTTGGGGGGCACCCGGGTGGCTTAGTCGGTTGAGTGTCCAACTCTTGATTCTGACTTAGGTCATGATCTCAGAGTCCTGGGATTGGGCCCAGTGTTGGGCTCTGCACTCAGCGGGGTGTCTGCTTGAGATTCTCTCCCCCTCCCTCTGCTCTTCCCACCCCCCACCTCTCTCTCTCTCAAATAAATAAATAAACCTTAAAAAAAAAAATAAGACAGTTGTACTCTATTGGAGAGGCCACAATCCACAAGTGGCATTGCTCTCAGTGGTGTGATTTTCCAAAATACTGAACTACTCTTGGCAAAGTTCAGAACAAAATAAAGTACCATCTTCCCTTGATAGACACAGTATTTGCATTGCTGGAGAAGAGGACATACTAAAACTATGTAAGAGATACTTTGTGTTCATAAGCAACATGGAGTTTATATGCTCATTTAAATAAAAATTTTTCACTCACTTGAATGTCTGCTGGGACATGGGACAATGTATCACTGTTTGAAACTGTCAAATATATTGCAGAGCATATTCTCTGCCTGCCCTGACCCAGTTGGTGCTAAATGCAGTATTTTTCATTAAAATAATCTCAAGGGGTTCCTGGGTGGCTTAGTCAGTTAAGTGTCTGTCTTTGGCTCAGGTCATGATCCCGGGGTCCTGGGATCAAGTCCCACATCAGGCTCCCTGCTCAGCCGGGAGTCTGCTTCTCCCTCCCCCTTCTCCTTCTCTCTCTTGCTCTCACTCTGTCTCAAATAAAATCTTTAAAAAAATAAAACAATCTCACAATGCCCTTCTTGACAGTCACTGACCTAACAGGATTATTTACAGCACTATTCATCCATACTAAATGAGAATAAAGCATGTTGAACACTAATCAGAAAACTTTTAGACAAAAAACGCATTTCCCTATATATCTGAATTGTAGTGTCAAGTCCACATGCCACCGCATTACACATTTCAATATTTTTTCTTTTTCTTGCCATTTGACCATATCCTTAAGAAACTATCATTTCCAGCAAAGGAAAAGCAGCGAGGAAGAAAGAGAAAGCAAAGATGTTCTTAAGATGACAAAAAGGGAAAGCAATTCCAATACAATCCTGAGTAAAATGACTAAGTGTTCAGATTTTTAGATACATTCCTATTCTCTCTCTCTCTCTCTCTCTTCTCTCTGTGCATACAGGCAACCCCCCCAGCCCCTACAGACACACACACACAGAGGCCCATTATAAGGAAGACCTATCAGTCTGACCTAAGCACTGATTTAGGAAATGTCATTTTTAAAAAAGATTTTATTTATTTATTCATTAGAAAGGGAGGGGGGAGAGAGAGAGAACACACAAGCAGGGGGAGTGGCAGGCAGAGGGAGAAGCAGGCTCCCCACTGAGCAGGGAGTCCAATGCGGGACTCGATCCCAGGACCACAGGATCCTGACCTGAGCCAAAGGCAGACGCTTAACTGACTGAGCCACCCAGGAGTCCCAGGAGATGTCATTTAAAAGGTAGAAGAAAATGAAGTCCTTGGATAATTATGAGTATTGCAATGGACAGAAGTATCACCGCAAGCTTCTGTTCCATCCAGAAAGCAGCAAAACATCCTGCTCTCCCTTCATGTCCAGTCATTGATCCTTCAGCTACCCTACCCATTCAGAAGTGAAATTATGTAAGAGTTTAACAGGCGGCAAGACAATCAAACCATCTGAATGAAGTCTGTTAGAACGACAGAACTGCAGAGTTTCCGTTTGCTTTCTTTGACATGCCTGGTGAAGGATCCAAACTCGCCCTGCAAAAATCAATCAGCCTGAGCTGGGCCCACTTGCTGTCTATCAATTATAAAATATGATACCTGCAGGCTAGATGTGAAGAAAAGGAAGGCGTTTTATACAATGTGTTACTGAATGCCATTGTATGCCCTGTCTGGCCTCATACTGTTGGGCAGTTTGGAAAGACAGGACAGCACATTGAAAAGGCACCTCATTTAAAGCTTTGCTCAGGGACACCTGGGTGGCTCAGTTGTTAAGCATCTGCCTTCGGCTCAGGTCATGATCCCAGGGTCCTGGGATCGAGCCCCGCGTCGGGCTCCCTGCTCGGCGGGAAGCCTGCTTCTCCCTCTCCCTCTGCTGCTCCCCCCGCTTGTGTGCGCTCTCTCTCTCTAACAAATAAATAAAATCTTTAAAAAATATATTTAAAGCTCTGCTACAGTAAGCATGAGTGGCTTGTTTCCAAACAGTGCACCAGGAGAGGTACTGGCTTTTCATTTTAAACCTTCCCAGCCAGATCCTCCTGATATCCAGTGAGTGGAGAGCCAGCTGAGAATTCTCAGAGTAAACAGGTGAACAGAAAGCAGCCTTAGCCTCTGCAGCACTTTGCCGGTGCACTGGATTTCTTTACCTACCGTGCAACCAGCCCCTGGGGAAAATCCAGGTGTCTAATCAAAAAAATTGTGTTGACAGTAAAAGCTGTCATCACTGCCAGATGAGGAGATACACATAGCAAGGGCCCCCTCTTGATAGTAAGGAAAACATATTTCAATTTTATTCAACTTTTTTTTTCATTGTGGCAGTTTGAGAAATTGCGAGTTTTAAAAGAAAACTCAGAATCTCTGGATTTGGAAAGAGACACAGAATTCATTGCTCCGATCTCCTCTTGGGCAGTTGAGGAAATGGATGAACAGAGAAGGGATGCCCCTAATAAAGAAAAGAAAAAAAAAATACATATATATATATATACATAAAAAATACATATATATATGTATAATACATATATATATATATAGTGTAAGACACTATATATATATATATATATATATATATATATAGTGTGTCTTAGACCAAGAGTCAGCAAACTTTTTCTGTAAATGGCCAGATAATAAATATTGTAGGCTTTGAAGGCCATACTGTCCCTGTCCCCACGACTCATCTATGACACAGTAACACAAAAGCAGCCGTATACAATATATAAATGAATGGCTGTGGCTGTGTGCCAATAAAATGGTATTTACAAACACACATGGAGGGCTGGATTCAGCCTGTGGTGCGCAGCACTGTGTTGATTCCTGTCTTACAGCTAGAAACGATTTTTGTCATCTAGTTCCGCTTCCCTACTCAAATGTTTAGAAGTGAGCTACTTTAAAAGGAAAATTAGAATTTGGAAAGACATGAGTTTCTAATTACAGGTAAATGGCATCTGATCAATAAGCACTGTAGAATGGATGTGTAATACTAAATCTTTTCCAAATTCCCTGAAATTGGCCACCAGAGTCTACATAAAAGTCAATATGGCCCCCCTGCACACACACACTATTTCCACTGGGCTAACCACCAAACTTGTAGGGGTCTCCTATAAACACTGTCCACACCCCCATGCTGGGATTTTCAAACAGTCATAAAGGAACTGACTGATTCCTAAAACCCCTATTACCCTTCCCTTAAGTCTATAAAGCATGTTTCTGGATAACTCCTGGGATTCTCATCCTGGGATTCTCTGTGTCCATAGATAAACTAATTATATTTTCACATGTTAATTGTTTCACATCATTTTGAGATGAACTTTTGCAACATTTCTATTTTCAATCCCTATCACTACCTTAGGTTCAGAGAAAACACAACTTGGGACCATCTCCATGTGGAAATTATAGTGGTCTCTTGACCTCATGGAAAAGAAAACTCAAGGGCAGCACTGAGAGTGGCTGGCGTGGTAGGGAGGGAAATGGTGCAAGATGGAACAGAAGAGCTTTTACAAGGGGCTCCCGCAGGGGAAGGGAGATTGCTTAAGGAAACTCCCATCAAAATGCACCTAACTGTAAGCATGCACATTGCAAAAATGCACTTCCAAGCCCTTGGTCAGTGTGATGTTATTTGTGCCAGGAGGACTATGATAAGGGAAGACAGAACAAAATATAGGGGAGATGCACTTAGACCACAGGTACTACCATGCTGCTTCATTTAAATGGGGTAGGAGGAGCTCTGAACAGTATAGTGTCCTTAAGAAACTCCTTTTCTCTGCCTAAGGAGGTAACATAAAGAAGGAGGCACTGATCAGTAGAACACCAAATGCTGGAAGGTGAAAATATCCTGCTATCATTGAATGCAGGATGGGAAGGATCACATTCCCTATCCCCAAGACAATCACCGTTTTCCCTTAATGGCCGATTGTGCCCCCTACATGGGAAGCAGGAACATCGAGAAGAGCATGGATCACTAGGAGAAATGTAAATGACCATCCTGGTACATTTTTTGGCACCCACTGGACCTGCCAGGGATAATACTCTTCCCCAAGTGCTTGACTTCTGTAGGTCTCTCTCTCCTCCATGCACCCCTGATATTATGTGTTATCTTACATTTTGGCATGGAGATAGTACCCCATATTTACCTGTTTCTATGTCATTCTTTCACACTAAACTAATATTTTGAGGCCAGAGAACATACCTTCTTTTGAAATACCATTATTTATGCAAAGCGTCACCCAGAAGAGGTGCCCAGGGGTGCCTGGGTGGCTCAGTCTTCACGCGTCTGCCTTCGGCTCAGGTCCTGATCCCAGGGTCCTGGGATCGGGCCCCACCTCCAGCTCCCTGCTCAGCAGGGAGCCTGCTTCTCCCTCTCCCACTTCCCCTGCTTGTGTTCTTTCTCTTTTGTTGTGTCTCTCTCTGTCAAATAAATAAATAAAATCTTTAAAAAAAAAAAGAAGAAGAAGAAGAGATGCCCAGTAACTGCTGGACGAATGCATGAAAAATGCTATCGTGAAGTCGAACGTTATACAAAATTGCAGTCCCGCTCAAACAACCCTTGGGAGATTTTAGTTTATATCCAAATACTTGTTGGTGTGATGCCTGCATTTGCGGTCAATGGGAATGTTGACAAAAGCAGTTTCAAGTTGGTGGACAGGCCCACACTCACTTGACAGATGGAAGACCACCAGGAGCTGACACTCTGCCTGGGAAATCAAAGCCATAGCAAACTCTTTTATTTAAGCTCAATGTGTTTCATTTAAAAGTATGGTGGGGGTGAGGGTGACACCATATCTGCGAGTATTTACATCTGCACCATTCTTTACATTTTTGAAGTTGTGAGACAAGAATGAGACTTATTTCTATTCCTCTACCCTACGTGACCCCCATTTACCATAAAAACTAGACAGAACACTCCGATCAAGGATTGTGCTAACTAACTGGGCCACACACTGACTATTCAAGCACAGGAACTATATATAAGCTAGAATCACCTGGCACATTCGGCCAGACTCAAGCAAGCTGACATCAAAATTGTATGTGAGTTGGGAGATTAAGGAAAAGAAAAAAAACAAAAATTGGTGGTGAAACAGACTGTATTACTTTCACCTAAAACGCTTAGGAGACTGCAGTTAAGAGGCTCAAATGTAGCTCGAGTCAAAAATCAACAAGAGAGAAAAGTCCCTACCATGGATGATTCTTAGTCCCTTTGCCTGGTATTCTAGAATCTATACCACTCGGTCTGATCTCATTTCTCATAATCTTTATAAAATTTCTGCTCTACCTGCTGTCCCCAAGTATTCATGTTTATTACTCTTTCTACACCTTTGCTTTATTTAGCCTTTTTCCCCCCCAGAATTCCCTCTTTACCGACTTCTTCTTGACTAGTCTTACCCAATTCTCAAAGGCTCACCAATTCCCACTCCTTTCAAGAAACTTTTCCTGATCACTTCAGTTCCACTGTGATCCCTCACATCCCTGAATTTCAGAATGTTAGTGTTTATTTCTCATTTGTCACTTTCATTATTTCAACAAACATCACAGAGTACCTACAATTGTCAGGCAGTGTTCTAACCATCGAACATACATCCTGTTTTCTAAGAACTTGTATTCTACTGGAGGGAGACAGGAAAATAAAAAGCAACTGAATTAAACTAGAAGGAGAAAATTATGTACAGAAAGTATTCTGCAGTATAATTAAAGATTAGGACAAGATAATAGGAAAGTGACTGGAAGGACACTTTAGATTGTGTGACAGTTGATGGCCTTTCAGATTATGACAATCTGAGATTTAAATGACAAAAAAGATCTGGTCTTATGCAGATCTATAGCACTTGTATTTCAGGTGGATTCAAGACCCTACGAAGGCAAGAAGGAGTTTGGCTTTTCAAGAAACAGAGAAGTAGCCACTACGGGTGAACCAGAGTAGATGCATGGAAAGATGGTTCAAGATGAGGCTGATAATTTAGGTCGTGATCTGGTGGCTTCAACTAGGACTGTGTTGGTGAAAATAGAAGTGGATGGACACCATATCATTTAAAGGAAGAGTGAAGAGAACATGCTGATGGAATGAATGATGAAAGTTAAAAGACCACAGATCAAAGATAACTCCTACCTTTTTTGGCCTGAGTGATTCGATGTTGACAGTTATTGAGCTGGCAAAGGGGACTGGGGGAAGAGTATCTTTGGAGCATGAAGTGAAGTCAAGAGTTCCATTTGAGATGGTGAGTAAGCATTTACGGGGAGATGCCAAGTAGATGGCTGGATATAAAATGAATTCTGAAGACAGTCAAAATGGGATATACGTTCATGACTTTTTGACATATAAATGATATTTAAAACCTTGAGTTTAGAAGAGGTCATCAAGAAGAATGTGAAAATGTAAAGAGAGAGACCAAAAGGGACAGAGAATAGAGCTCTGGGATGTTCAATACTTAGAAGTTGAATTGAGGAGGAAAATCTGAGATGAGCTTGAGAGGGAGAGGCCACTAAGGGTGGCAACAAAAAAGAAACAGGAGAGAAAAATAGTGATCTGGTGCTAGTCCTGGTATCTTTATTTACTTTTGATAGATAGATGATAGATAGATAGATAGATAGACAGACAGACAGACAGATATAAGATAGGAATAAATTTTAGAATAGTTTTAGTTTCATAGAAAAATTACAAAGATAGAGACTCCCCACATATACTCACACCCAGTGTCTTTTATTATCACTATCAGCTTCATCAGTACCTTTGTCACAAGTAATGAACCAGTATTGATACATTATTATTAACTAATGTCCATACTTTACTCAGATTCCCTATGTGTTTAACCTGAAGTCCTTTCTCTGTTCCCAGGATCCCATCAGGATCCCACATTCCATTTAGCTGTCATGTTTCCTTGGTCTTCTCATGGCTTCACCAATTTCTTCATATGCTTTTTTTATAAAGATTTCTTTGTTTATTTTTTAGAGAGCAAAAGAGAGTGCAAGCTGGGGGAAAGGCAGAGAGAGAGGAGACAGAGAATCCTCAAACAGACTCCCTGATGCGGGGTTCAATCTCACAACCCTGAGATCATGACCTAAGCTGAAATCAAGAGTCAGGCGCTCAACTGACTGAGCCACCCAGGTGCCCCTGTAAGTGATTATTTTTAAACAGAAATATTGGGGTAACCTCAAGAAAAATATATAATGATAGAATAATGCTAATCCATTTAAAAACAATTTGACTTCTGACAAATAGGCAACTATTCAAGAAGTACTGTAACTGTCTAATGAATGATTCTTTTCCATCATAAATTCTTGTGATGAACATTTCATTAAAGTCAGGACACCTTTTGTATTCCATTTTTTTACTGTTATTTATTATCTTAGAATCAGGTATAGACGTATTTTCCATAAATACCATAGATCAATTTGGTAGTAGGTTCTGTCTATGTTTTAAAACAGGTGGATGAAACTTCAGACCCCAAAAATTCAAGTCCACGCCCAGGTTCACCCTGCCCTCTCCATCATGGGGAGAAGGAAAACGTATGTGTGTTGTATTCAGAATACTAAGACTATTGATACAATGAAACATTTTTTTACTATGTTATGTTAGTCACCATACAGTACATCATTAGTTTTTGATGTAGTGTTCCAACACTTTTTAAACTGCAGCTGATAAACATTGGTAATTCCTAAAATCAATGAGTTAGTCAATTGTGGGATTAATCTCATTTAATACAAAACTTTCCATCAAAACTAGTAGCTTTGAATGAGACTAAAACTTCCTCATTTCTCTCTTAAGCTTGAATTCAGTAAGGCTAAGTCAAATGAAGAGAAACAAGCAAGGTAGTTGGTGTCTTTTGAGAAGCAGTGTGAAATAATGAAGAATATGCAGCATCCCAGAGTTGAATCACAAATTCACTACTAAATTTTGTGTCACTCTGGCCAAATCATTTCACTTTTAAAATGCTCAGTTAAACATACACAAAACACCTCCATGTCTTTATCTGAATATTGGGAATAACTACCTTGAAGGACTGTCAGAAATACTAAATATACTAATGTATATAAGACAATACTTTAGGGGCACCTGGGTGGCTCAGTTGGTTAAGCTTCTGCCTTTGGCTCAGGTCATGATCTCAGGGTTCCGGGATCAAGTTCCACATCTGGCTCCGGGATCAAGTTCCACATCTGGCTCCCTGCTCAGTGGAGAGTTTGCTTCTCCCTCTCCTTCAGCCCCAGCCCCTGCTCATGCTCTCTCTCTCTCAAATAAATAAATAAAATCTTAAAAAAAAAAAAAGACAATACTTTATGCCCAATAAACTGCACCCATTACTTTTATTATTTGCTGTCAGTGGTGGTGGCATTGGTAGGGAGAAGGGTGCACCCAGAGGCAGAACGGGAATCTAGCAAAAGTGAAAAAGTAGAAAATGCTCAGAAGAAGAAATCAGAAGCTATGGCATAATTTCACCTGAATCTGGTTGAAATAAAAAAAAAAAAAATCACAGCCTATAGAAGCATTGATCTGCATACTCTCATTCTCTAAATTCTGAGCCAACTCAGAAGGAAAAAGACAGCCCTGCCAGACTGAGGGAGAGCTCAGGAGCCCTTAAGGACACTTAGGACATTTGCAAATCAAAGTGCAGTCAGCAAGGTGCCTGCGGAAACAGGACCAGAGACCTGAAGCAGGAAAACAACCCATTCTGGGAACTCATACAGGGAACCTGTGCTATTTGCTAGGACAAAGCCAAGGTCAGTGGGCTGCAGAGAAAGCAGACAAAATGACCCTCTGCAATCAATTAACCATGATGGGACAGAGGGTCAGATGCAAACCTTAAGAAAAGGCCAGGGTGGTTTATTAATTTATTTTTCTCATCTATTTGCAGCTCAACATCGTTTTGTCCTTCTTTCACATTCTGATCCACTGAGTGTTTGCTGACCATGGAGTACATAACAGGGACTGTCACATACTTTGTAAGGGGTGGAGCCAGTGAATTAGGAGCATATCTGTGCAGTCCAGACCAGTCGAACTAGAGTTTCATTATTTAAATAACAAAGACGAAAGTAAAGTTTGGAATCTGAATCACCTGGAGACTTGTAACTGGAAAGACTTGATCATTCTACCTATCATAGCTACTACTTCAATGACAGGACTTGAAAATTTATATTCTTCCCCAGGACATTCCATTCCAGGTCCATCCAACCTTTTCAGCAGCTCACTCAATAGGGCACTTCTATTTTCCAGAACTTCATGATCCCAACAGTAGTGTTTTGCCCCTGTGTCAAACACAGTAAGAATAATGTCCCAATATTCATATTCTTCTTCTTTTTCCTTTACAACAGAAGCCCTAGTTTTTAGGAAGGCACATGACTTCTCAGAATAAAGACATTTCCCTACTTCCCCTGTAGCTAAGTGTGGGCATGTGACTAAGTTCTGGCTAATGAGATCTTAGTCAGAACCAGGAAGTGTTAAAGGGAAATGCTATGCCTCTTCTCACTCCTTCCAAAAGGCTAGAATGTGCATACAATGGCAAGACTTCAAGCAGCCATCTTGAACCATAAAGCAAAAGCCTCGTTGCCAGTAACAAGAAAGAAGGAGCTAGAATCCCTACACTGCCTACATTTACAAGGAAGAACGAACTCTCCATCTTATTTGGTATTTTCTGTCACTCACAGCTGACACTAATCCCAACCTATACATACCCACCTCCAATACTGAAGAAACTAAGACTTGATTCTACATCTGCTATAGCTTTAATCCATTCTTTCCCACACATTTATAATGCCCAGACACAAGTCCTCAATAACTACTGGCATGGGCAATTACAACTGCCTAATCACAGGACTCCCCATCTCCATGCTCCCACTGCTGCCCCACACCCACCCCACTATTAAGATTTCTCCTCCTAGGGGAATCCAACTCTTGATTACAGCTCAGGTCATGGTTTCAGGGTTGTGAGATGGAGCCCCATACTGGGCTCTGTGCTCAGGACAGAGTCTGGTCTGCTTGAGATTCTCTCCCTCTGCCCCTCCCCCTGCTCTCATGTGCGTTCTCTCTCTCTCTCAAATAAATAATAAAAAAAAAAGATTTCTCCTCCTAGAGCAGTATTTTGCTCTTGTCTTTCGTGGAATCTTCAAAAATCTTCAATGACACCAACTATTTACAAAACAATGTCCAAATTGGATCACTACCACATCCCTTCAATGCTCCCAATGGTTACACAATAATGGACAAGTGTCCTAGTGAGGCTTTCCATGCCCTGTATGGTGTGGTTAATTTATGTTTGTTTGTTTGTTTTTAACTTACTCTACTCTCGAGGGTCTCTTCTCTGTGCTCTCACAGCATTTATTACGTACTTGTGTCTCATATACGCCATCTTCTTAAATTGTATCCTCATGGGTTTTTCCTCCTACCAGAACAGTTCCGCGATAAATATTTTGAACTAAAGTAAATTTAGACATTTTTTTTCACCGACTGACTCTAGGTCTTAGACTGAACTATCTGCTCTTGTTTATGTGTGTCAAATGCTCATGCTATTTCTTTTTCCTGTAACATCATCTTCTTCATGACATTTCCAAATTCTTCAAATATCAGCTCAAAGGCCACCTTCTCCTTGAAACCATCCATGTTCCCTCCAGATGAAAGTAAGCTTTACCATCTGAGGTTTACTACCGCTTTATGTACAATTTATTTCATTTCTGCCCAATTTAATAAGATTCAATTCAATCCAATCAAAAAAAACCATTATAATGTAATCTACATTTGACTACCTCTTCTGGGTTTCTGTTTTGGAGAGGCTTACAGTTCAGTGAGAAAGAAAGAGATGTTTTTAATATATTTGAGGCAAATGTTCATGAGGCGTAGGAGCTAAGGTAACACTAGTGATGGTAGTTTCCCTGTTGTAACAGGTAATCTCTAAAGTCTCAGTGGCATAGGACAAGTTTATTTCTCACACCTGTGAAATCTTAAACTGGGTTTCCTGACTGATGTAAGACTCTTGAGTGCAGGGCCCAGGCTCCTCTGCCTTGTAGCTCTGCTGTCCACACCACATGGATTCAAACCACCATGCTGTGGACATCAGGCCAGAGGGAGGAGAGCGTGGGGTAGCTCTCACAGGTTGTTTTCATGGCATCAGCCTGGAAATGATGCTCATTACTTCCACGCACATTCCATTGACTAGAACTTAGTCTTCTGAATACGGAAATGATGCTCATTACTTCCACGCACATTCCATTGACTAGAACTTAGTCTTCTGAATACATCTAAATGTAAAGGAGGCTAGGCCAATGTTGTCTAGCAGTGGACTACATAATGCAGTTTGACGTGACAGAACCAAGGTAAGTCTTGTAGAACCCTCCATGTTCCTCAGTAATACTACAGAGAATTTTGAAAGCTTCCCATTCCCCTGAGATGAACCAAGAAGAGAAGGTAACATGTTTTGAGGAAGATATAGCCAGGGTGTCTCTAAATTTCAATTTGCCTAGGATATTCCTAACTTACCCTTACTGTCCCAAAATAAATATAAATAGGACCCTCCTTTGCTTTCAAAGGTGTCCCAGTTTAGATGGTTATCCCTACACATAGCCACAGTCTTTGTCATATGTAGCTGTAGCTGTTTTGAATTATTTGCCTGCAGGGCATCTGGAGTCAGATCAGATCATCCACATATTGGCCAGTATTTTGTCTTGTATGGATGCTGTCCAACCTAAATCAAGAATGTGCACCTTCTTCCTCTCCTCCTGTACCCTCTGCCTTTCTCCTGCTTTCCTCATCATCATTTGCTCCCTGACAAATCAATAAAACCAATTTATTTGACAACAGAAAAGACCCAATTACTAGAAACCCGGGGACTCAGATACTTTCCTTTTATTTAAATGTTAAATGAAGGGGTGCCTAGGTGGCTTAGTTGGTTAAGCGACTGCGTTCGGCTCAGGTCATGATCCTGGAGTCCCGGGATCGAGTCCCACATCAGGCTCCCTGCTCGGCGGGAAGCCTGCTTCTCCCTCTCCCACTCCCCTTGCTTGTGTTCCCTCTCTCACTGTCTCTCTGTCAATTAATTAAATAAATAAAATCTTTATAAATAAATAAATAAATAATAAATAAATAAATGTTAGATGAAAAAGGCAAATTTCAAGGAAATAAGCTTTTTGAAGGTATTAAAGGCTGGGTTGTGATGGGGCTGAGTGGGGGGAGGGTTCCCCTTTCTCCAAGTAACCTTTCTCCATCAGCAAATATTCAACATGACCTCCCATTCTTTCTTCAACTCCTGTTCTATACAAGGGAGAATGGCTACTGGAATGAACTGTCATGTAAGAGGGTAAATGTAATGAGTTATAATTATAAACAAACTAGTTATATTTCATTTTCTTCTCAATATGGGCTAGCAGGTTCAGAAAAAAATGAAGATATGACATAGAATAAGAGATGTGGAAGGGAGCTTGGAGATCTTGTTTTCTGTCCCCCCTTGTTTATCAGATGGAGAAACTGAGGCCCAGGGTGGTGAAAGCCTTCAGACGAGCTCATGGCAAGGAGGAGTACTGTAATTTAAGGCCTCTGGAATTCCAATGGTGCCCTTCCAACTTTACATAAAAAAAAGGATTTTCAGTGACTTGTAAAAGGGAAGATTCGTTGTCAGTCCAACAGAACATCTAACCTCAGTTATTCTGGATTATTAGTTTAGCAGTCAGCAAATCCAAGCTTTTCTGAGAGTACATGCACTAATTCCACTCAAGAAATCTGCAGAGGTGAGATTTTGTCCTGTTGGCCTGTGTAGCGGGGTTCTGGAACAGAACACGCACTCTGTGCCTAGGAAAACCGAGTACAGGAACCAAGTTTGATGAGAAAGCTTCTTTTGTTCTGTAATCATCCACCTCCAGAACGCCGTGTGACTACCCTCAAGGTCTACCCGCTTGTAAAATCAAAGACAGATTATTATGAATGAAAAGACAGAACTATGGGAGCCTGCTTTCTCTGAGATCCTCTCCAAAAGTTAATCTTTAAAGGAACAAAGGAACAAACATACTTTAAAATGACTTGTTCCCCTCCACCCCCACCAAACAATAGGTTTTCTCAAGCTTCTGGGAATGCTGAGAACATCTTATCTCGGTTATAAATGTTACACGCCATCATTTAATAACAAAACCAAGAAAGGAAAAAGAAGGAAAACCCTTACAAACAAAGACTGTTTTATCACACAAGTGAGGCAAATGCCTTTCCTTAGAGCTAAGAGAACAGTTGGCTTTCAGGAAAAAAAAAAAAAATCACCAAGCACAACAGTGGAAAAACACACTAAGGATTATAAAGAGCTCAGTCAATAAAATGCTCCCATCATCCTGGCCAGATTTCCTCCGACCATATTTTGTTCAGAAAGTAAGCAAATGCTCTTTCGTCATTAGTTAATGCTCTGCAATTCAACAAATCCGCTTCCTTTGGAACATCCAGCGTCATGTGACCATAAATTTCAAAAGGTAGGCAAAAAGAGACATAGTCTGTGTGCTGCAGAAGCAAATGCTGTGCTCTCATTTTCAAGGTCAAAAAGATCGGATTGGAAGATTGAAGAAGTTCACATGAATTAGACCAATATTGACCTCCGCTGAGTTTCTGTGTCACCAGCGTGTGCATACCTAGCCACTAAACTGAGAGACGCTGGCTTGGGGGAGTGGAAGGTGTGCGAAGGTGCCATGGCAGGGGTCAGGGCTGGCTGGCATTGGGTTATGGGCTTGAGCTGGACTCAAAAAGGTGTTCTCAGTAGTGAAGAGTCAGCCAAGAGAAGAAATAGTCATAATAATAGCTATCATTTAAATAGCTTTTAATAGTAGGTACTATTCAAGCGCTCTATGTACATCGACTAGTTAAACTCACATAGACCCTCCCTCTGTACTGTTAACTTCCATCTTCCCTATTTTATAGGCGTGGAAACCAAAATTAAAGACATTAAGTCATTCGCCCAGGGTCTCACTGGTCGTAAGTGGTAGAGCTGAGACTTTCGCACTCAAGTGAGGGCTTTTCAAGAAAAGGATAGATACGAGGTTTATCTTTAGAGAACTGTAATAAAAAGAGAAAGAGAGAGGTATTGAGAGAAAGAAGCTCATCAAATGCCAAGAGGTAAAACAGGATTTGAGACATTTAGAGAGAAGAGGTCACCGGGACTGGAGAAATAGAAAAGGAGCAGGTGGGAGGCAAGAGGACTCTAGCAAACAGCTGGACCATGTTTAAAAAGGCTTCACGTAAAGGCACAGGTTGAGGGGGACACTGAAGGAAAGACCTATCACCCCTTCGACAGGGCTGTCTTCCTCCTGTCCAACTATCCCCTTACATCTATTCAGAAAACTAGACGTTCTTGTGAATAAAGCTTCACTGCACCTGTGCTTAATTCCTTCAAAAACGCTTTAGAAGTAGAGTTATTTGGGGCAAAGGGGAGAAATAACTTAAATCAATGGGCATCCCCATTCTAATTAGAAAGAAAACAAGGATGATTAAAATAACTATGAAAAAGGAAAAGCTAGCATTTATTCAGTGACGGATGCATGCCAGCTTATCTTCTGGGCACTTCATATGTACCATTTCACTCAATCAAGACAAATCTACAACACAGAAAATGTTCTGGAGATTAAAATTCAAAAACATTATATAACTTATCCACGGTCATAAGCTCTTCAGTGGCAGATGCAGGATTTAAATGAAGTCTGTTTGATGCTAAAGCTCATGGGCCTTACTAGCTATATTGTCTGGAAGCTCTGAACCATCAATTGAGGAGGACTGGGAACCATAACCACAACTACTGAAAAGAAATGGGGAAAAAAAATCATTATTTGTACACCATTTCTTGTCAAAAGAAATGTATAACTTTCAAAAAAACAAAAAAGCAATGAAGAAAACAATCCAATAGAGTCAAGAATGGAGAAAGGAGAGACAGAGAGAGACACACACAGAGCAGAGGAGGGGAGAGGACCAAGGAAAATCATACTGATAGAAAACAAAACGGGAAAATAAATTCAAATATATTAGTCATCACTAAAAATATAAGTTATTAAACTGAACTATTATAAGCTGTCGACTCTCATATTGGATTTTTTAAATTAGATATTCTGTATTCTAACAATATGCCTGAAACAAAATGGCACAAAAAGACTGAAAGTGAAAAATGGAAATAACTGAAATATTCATTAACATAGGTCAATTAATTGTCATATTCATATGCAAGAAGGTCTTTAAGTATTAAGATAGACCTACAATTATATTAAATGAGAAAGCAATTTGTAAAAGACAGTAATTATCTAAAATATATAGAATGTAACTTATAATATGCACACCCTAAAACTCACAAAATAAAACTATACATTCTATGCATGTATACATATATAGTAAAGTTATAAAAACATAGATATACACTAACTTCAAGGAAGTTATTATCTCAAGAGGAGGACAGAGAATGGGGAATGGAATTGCAAAGGGGTATACAGATTACTACAAGTTTTATTTATTTAAAAGTATCTGAAGTGGGGCGCCTGGGTGGCTCAGTCAGTTAAGCGTCTGCCTTTGGCTCAGGTCATGATCCCAGGGTCCTGGGATCGAGTCCCACATCGGGCGCCCGGCTCAGTAGAGAGCCTGCTTCTCCCTCTCCCTCTGCTGCTCCCCCTGCTTGTGCTCTCTCTCTGTCAAATAAATAAATAAAATCTTTAAAAAAAATAAAAAATAAATAAAAGTATCTGAAGCAATATAGCAAAATGTTAATATTTGCTTTTTCAGAATGGTGGGTACATTACTGTTTGACATATTCTTAGTAGTTTTGCAGTATGCTTAAAAGAATTCACAATTTTAGGGGTGCCTGGGTGGCTCAGTTGTTAAGCGTCTGACTTTGGCTCAGGTCATGATCCCAGGGTCCTGGGATCGAGCCCTGCATCGGGCTCCCTGCTCTATGGGGAGCCTGGTCTCCCTCTCCCTCTGCCTGCGGCTCCCCCTGCTTGTGCTCTCTCTCTGTCAAATAAATAAATAAATAAAATCTTTAAAAAAATAAGGTTAGGGACTTACATGTTCAGATATCAATATTTTAAAGCTACAATAACTAACATGATGAATTATTGATAAGCAACTTGCAGACAGATTCATGAAATGGCACTGATGCTACTCATGCTGAAATATTCCTCAGAAACAACAACAGTAACTCAAAAACATGTATGTATTCCTACGGTTACTGAGCATTATTATTTACAACAGTCAGGATATGGAAGCAACTCAAGGGTCAGTCCACAGATGAACGGATAAAGACGTGGTACCTATTTGCAATGGAATATTACTCATATATACTCAATATAAAAAGGACTGAAATCTTGCCATTTGGTGACAACATGGATGGACCTAAGGGTATTATGCTAAGTGAAATAAGTCAGAGAAAAAGACAAATACCATATGATTTCACTTATATGTAGAACCTAAAAACAAAACAAAACAAAACCTCAAAACATATGAAAAAACAAACTGGAAATAGACTCATAAATACAGAGAACAAACTGGTGGTTGCCAGAGGGAAGGAAGGCGGGGTGGGGGGATGAAATATGTGAAAGGGATTAAGAGGTACAAACTTCCAGTTATAAAATAAATAAGTCACAGGGATGAAGCACATAGCATTGAGAATATTGTCAATAATATTGTAAGAATCTGTATGATGACAAACAGTAATTACACTTATCATGGTGAGCATTTTGTAATGTATATAATTGTCAAGGCACGATGTTGTACACCTGAAACTAATATAATACTGTATGACAACTATACCTCAATAAAAAATAAATAAGTGAAGTAATTTTAAGTTAATGTAGGTCACCCTCTTCCCCTAAACCTAGCTTGTTTATGAATTCTAGGTAGACCAGCAGCCTAACGCTCATAGAACATTCAGAGAAATGGAAACAAATGCTGTCCATGCCCTTATGGGAAATGAACTGGAACCTGGTTTAAAACTGGTGGGCTGGAGTCCCCTGAAGGAAACATAAAGGAACCCCTTCCAGGAGATTACCATGAGCCCATGAAAACAAAGACATATGTAAATGAGTGCTGACTACACTCTTATTATTAATAAACCTGAAAATAACTGTTGAACAAAATGCATGAGCTAAATATACCACAGAACATCTATCCATACAATGGAATATTAAATCATGTTTTTTGAAAATTAAAGACATAGGAAAAATCCTCACCAAAAAAACACTATTTGAAAAAAGGCAGAATACAAAAAAAAAAAAAAAGGATATAAAATATGATTCTGATTTTGAGAAGGGACGATAAAATCTGGAAGGAAATACAACCATATGTCAAGCAAGGCTATTTCCAGGTGGTAAGATTATGAAGTGAAGTTAATTTTCTAACTTTAATTTTTCTGTATTTTCCAGTAATGTGTATTTATTTTGCATGATTAGGATAAAAAAACGTTATTAAAAATTTAAAAGGCAAAACCTCCCACTGTGTGCTGAGCTTCCCAGAGCTAGTGACCCAGATTTCAGTGAAGACCCTAACAACTTCTCTTCTTAGTCATAAAAATAATGAGTTTTCCAACATTAATATTTAATTTTCAGACCTATAGATAGGAGCAAGAAAACCCAAAGGACAATCATTCTTGAACATAATTTCTCACTCTCACACATTGGCCACTATGCTGCTGGCTAAACAGTTTCCCCCATCCTTAGTTACTCATTTTGACTCATGCATAAAAGATACATGTCAAATCAGAGAAACCTCTTTAAGGGCAATTATTAAGGAAGGGAGACTGGAGTGTTGCTTCAAGCCATTAACTCAGGAAACATGATAACATCTTGGACTCAATTTTACTTTGCTGCTGTAAATGACAGCAGACCTCACTCTGGGGAGCTTTGTTGTTTATGCCAGCATTCAATTTACCAGGAAATCCTGGATACTGTTAGCAAACCCAAAGCCCACCTCCATGACATGAGGTCTCCCTAATAGGACAGCAACTGCACAATGATACCTGTTCTGGAAGGAACTGCTTTCTGCACAGATAATGAAGTTTCACGAGGCTTTGTGAATAAGAGCAGCAAATGGGAGGCGGGCAAGGAATGGAATAATTGTTACCTGTAAAAGGTGAATGCTGTCTATGCTTTTCACACATTCTGGTGCTTCTAAAGGAAACCCCAGTGTATGTCCCTAAGAGAGGGAAAAGTTAAAACAACCTCTCTGTCTCTCTGTATCGGCTCTGTCTCCTGACTCTCTGTGTCTTTGAGTCTTTGTCTCTCTCTTGTGTCTCTCTGCATCTCTCTGTGCTCTTCTGTGAGTCTGTCTCTCTGTGCATGTCTCTGTCTCTCTCTCTCTACAACATTTCTTCTCCTTGTTCATGGAATCTAAACAAAAAAGTTGGGGGTGGGGATGGCTAATATACCAATTTTGCCTGGCACTATGCTTGTTCCTTTATATATATTAATTCATTGAAGCCACTCAGGAACCCTAAGAGGAAGAAATGGAGGTTCAGAGAAGGATTGTGTCCAATGTCATAGGTAAGTGGTGGGGATGGGATTTGAATCCTGGTCCGTCTGTGCTGTCTGCTCAGAGAAGACAGAAGACAGCTCTCTGATAGTGAGCCACTGTGGTCGCCCTCTGGAGTGACACCATTCTTGGTCTGTGGCTACGCTTGGTGTAGGCACATTCTCTATGATGGAAGCGCTTAGTCCTCATAATCTGCAAGCTGGGAAATCCATGGCCAACATGTGAGCTGACCTAGCCAAGGGTTTAGAGAGCAGAGCAACCAGCCTTCCATCCCTCCTACTTCCACTGCCTTTCTACCTGCTGTTTTTAAACTTCCTCCAACCTGATTTTTGTTCCTAAAACAATCTAACCTTATCTTTCCAGGGGTCTTCTAATGTGCAAGACCCAACGGCCACAACCCAGTCTTTACTGTATTTGGCTCTCTCTAAAGACTGAGCACTGTGAAGCTCATTTCCTTAACTTGCTTTGTCCTTAGCCACTATAATATGATATTGTACTCAACTACTTTCTGTTTATTCTTTTTAAAAAGGTAAAATAATATATAGACACACATATATCTATATGTGATATATACACACACAAACTTGTCAGGGAATTAAATGAGAGCATGTAGTTGGGAAAATCAAGTGTCATAGAACTGGTCACACAGTAGGTGCTCAATAAATATGTGTTGACTTAATGAATTAGTTATTCATTAATTCAACTGCCAGTATTATTCCCCATTCCTTGTCTCAAAAAATCTTCACTCCAGCCAAGTAGAAAAACTGCCTCCTATCCATGCCATTTACTTTCTTGCTCACTTCTGCAGAACCCCCTCAAGAGAATTCCCTATCCATTTACAAATGCTGTTCACATCCTGGCTCAAATCACTGCACCCACTGAAAGTCTTCTTTGCTACTTTAGATTGCAAAACTGTTCCTCTCTGAACATTTATGGCAATTTTTGCCTTTTGGCATTTTACCCTGTACTCCTCTGTGAATATCTTTAGAGTTTTCAACGATTACCTAAGTCCTGTAATGTGATTTCACCTTTCCCTTGTTGTTGTCCTTTCAACTGAATGAGTCTTAGTTTTTGTGTCTTTTCTGTGCTCCTCTTACAGTAAGTACATACTCAATACATGTTGGATGCATTATTGTGGTGCAGTTAGGAGACAAATACCTTCCTTTTATGTGACAGAATGGGGGGAAGTGGGGTAACAAAATTGGCTGAGCTTCTCCTGTGCCCTAGATGCTTTACATACATATCTTGTGTAATTCTCACCACCAATTTATTAAGTGGACTTTATCTCATCTATACATGAGGAAACTGAATTTCTTGATTAGGGGTATGCATCTGTTCAGTAGGGAAGCTGGGATGCAAAACCAAAATTCAATGAGGAAGTTCATGTGCTCAAAATTACATCACACTAAACAAGAAAACTCTAGAAGAATACATACAAGAGTATCTTCAGGACTTTAAAATAGGCCAAGGTTTCTTTAACAGGACACAAATAGCCCTAACCAGTGAGGGAGGAAAAAGGTGGATAACCTGAGCCTCATTGAAATCAAGAACTTCTATTCATCTGAAGATATCATTAGAAGGGCAAAAAGGGAAGTCGTGAATTGGTGGAAAATACTTCCAGGCAAAAGATTTGTACCCAGAAAATATTGAATACTTCCACAAATAGGGATAAGAGAAGCAACCCAATTTAAAAAAAAAATGGGCAAAAAAAGGGGGGGGGGGCAAAAGACTTGGGGCACCTGGGTGGCTCAGTTGGCAGAGCATGTGACTCTTGATCTTGGGGTTGTGGGTTTGAGCCCCAGGTTGGGCACAGAGATTACTTAAAGATAAATAAAACTCTAAAAAAAATTTTAAATAAATAAAAATGGGCAAAAGACTTGAACAGGCCCTTCACAAAGGAGGACATCCAAATGGCCGGTGACCATATGAAAACTTGCTCAAGGTCATTACTCATCAAGCAAATTAAAACCACAGTGAAATGCCACTAATTCTCACCAGAATGGCTAAACTTGAAACAACTGACAATACCAAGTATTGGCAAGGATACAGAGTAACTGGAATTCTCATATGCTGCTGGTGGGGTGTATAAATTGGCACAAGTACTTTTAAAAATTGTTTGGCAATATCTTCTAAGAGTTAAAACTACAAATTCTACCTACTCTACGACATAGCAATTTCACATCTAGGCATACAGGCAAAGAAATGAGTGTGCGAGTCTACCAAGACATGTCCAAGAATTGTTTACAGCAGCTTCATTCAACAGAGCCAAAGACTGTAAACAACCAACATGCCCACTGACAGGAGAATGAAATAAATATATATTTGTGTATTCATACAATGGCATACTACACATCAATTCAAAAAATGAACAATTGGTACCTGCAACAAATGGGTGAATCTCACAAATTGTTAAATGAAAGAAGCAAGGCACAAAAAGTATGTTCTGCATGATACTATTTACACCAAGTTTAAGGACAGGCAAAACAGGTCAACGTTTATAGAATTTCCAACAGTTTTTACCACTATGGGGTGGGAGTGGAGAGGTTGCTAATTGACTGGGAGGGAGTAGGAGTAGGAGGGAACCTACTACCGGACTCTAAAGAAGATGTGGTATGTAACACACACACACACACACACACACACACACTGGAATATTATTCAGCCAAAAAAAGAGTGAAATCTTGCCATTTTCAACAACATGGATGGAGCCAGAGGGTATTATGCTAAGCACAGTAAGTCAGTCAGAGAAAGACAAATACCATATGATTTCACTTATATGTGGAATTTAAGAAAAAAAACAAACAAGTAAAGGACTGGAAATATTCCGTATTTTGATGTGGATGGTGGTTACATGGGCATATATATATTTATATAATATATAATTATATATAAATATACACCCATGTAACCATATAATGTAATATAACTATATTAGTAAAATTAAGATATATAAATCTATACAATTAGTATTTGCACATTTCATATATCTCAATAAAAATCAATAAACAAATAAAACAACACTGTCTCCCAATGAGGACAGCATGGTAAATGAAAATACAACTATAACTACAAGTTTCCTTTATAAGAATTTATGTGATCTATCCCTTTTAATAATTAAGGTTCAGGGGAAAACAGCTGTCTCTCCTGTCACACTTCCCTTTACCAGACAATAAAACCATAAATCATGTCTCACCCATGCCAATAAGCACACACTAACTCAGTACTACTGATCACTTTCCTGGCCTGGGTCTTGGTATATTTACTTCTCTTCCCTTTTTTTGCTGCCCACTCCCCATGTATGCCTTTTGCCACCTGAAAACTACACTGGATACAGGTAAGGGCATAACACAAAGAATGTACTAAATGAATAAGGTGCCAAGGACAGCGTTGAAAGGTGAGAGAAAGAGGGTAATAGTCACTCAGAAAACATTGGTTTGGGTCTCCACTTTTACCTGCAGGCTCTTGAGCAAACCTCTGTCTCCTCATCTCTCAAACCAGGATGCCCTGACTCATCCCACAGGCATTGTGACTGTGTCACAGGATAATGTGTGTCAGGAGTCCAGGAAAGCATGGTGGTAGCATTCATCTGGCTACCAATACAGGGGTGCATGAGCTGAGGTCAGGGAAGGAGCAAGTCTGAGCGTCCCCACCGCAAACTGAGGACCTCATTGCTCTCTACCCGTCACATTTTCTCTGACCTACTTTCCTTTTGGGAACTTGGTGGGTGTTCCGCCTAATGAAACAGACTTCCTGCTGTCGGGAAGGAGGTCTCAACAAGAAGCCTGTGAAAGTGTCTTGAAAGGCTTGACTGGATAATGACCATGGAACTTAGAACCTCTGGTAGTACCTTTTCTCTCCCCTTAGAGGAAAAGTCCCGGGCCAGACCTGCATGTCTGCTCACAGAAGAAAGCGATGGGAACCAGCTCAGAGGACAAAGTGAACAAGCTTCCAACAGAATTTAACCAATGCTCTGATCCTCCAACCCCTCACTTCCGTGACAATGGTTCCTTCTAGCTTCCAAAATTCATTACGTGTTGTCGGATGTCAAAATGCTCAGGCAATAATCTAATAGACACTAATGTCTCCACTACTCTTTTGGAAGAGAAGCTGATAGTATGTTAAATGTGCTAGGATCTCTTTCTTTAAAAAAAAAAAAATTAAATATTACAGGCAAAGCTGAAGTTCTACTACCCATCCCCCCTTCTTACCTGCCCCCTCCCTTGAGATCCCTCATGTCTGAGGTTGGTGTAAATCACTGGCATGCATCCTTTTGGTTTTCTATGCATAATCCCCTATACTATTGTTTGGGGGTGTCATTAAAGTTAAATAAAATGAATCCAGCCATACCCAGCCTTTCAAACTTGCTTTTCTCATTTGTCATATTGCAGACTCCATTCATTCATTCCAACCACTGTATAAGTTGTCATTGATTCGTCCATTCCCCTACTAATAAATAGTTGGATTCCACTACCACCCCCCCCCACTTTTTTTAGGCCATTTCAAATTGTGCTGCAATGAATATCCTTGTGTAGATCTCATTTTTCATACTCTCGGATATCCCGTTTAAAAAAAATCTAGAATGGGTGCTGAACAGTAGAATGGCTGAATTGTAGAATAAGCTTATCTTGAAATAAATTAGAGCTTTCTAAAGTGGTTACAACAGTTTAAACCACCGTATCGTTTGCCCACAGTTGGCGTAATCAGATTTTAAAATGTGTGCCAATATGATGGGTTTGAAATGGTAATCTACTGCAATTTTAATTTCCCCTGAATCCCAGCGAGACTGAGCACATTTTTCATATATTTATGGCTAGTTGGGTTTCTTCATCTATAAACAGACTTGTTTATACAGTTTGTACATGCAATGGTTTATTGGACTATCTGAATACATCTGTTGCCAGGGAATTTGACTCCTCCCAGAGAATCTCAACCCATTTTCTCACAGATCTAATTTTCAGAAGTTTCGTCTTTAAGGTCAAACGCAAACCTGCATCGCTATTTCCACCCAGCATACTGGGTTTGCATTCTGGGATGACACAAGGTAAGTCTGGCCTTTCTTTCATACAACTGCCTTACACACTCATTTGTTCACTCACTCATTCATTCATTTCCAAACGCTAATTAAGTGCTCAGCAAGGTCAGGAGTAAGACACGCTATCCAGGAGATACAGTTTAGAGGGGGAGACAGACATTGCATCAACTAATAACACAATAACATGGTAAGTCTAATAATAGGGGTCTCTATAAGAAACAAAGATAGGGCAGAACGAGGATGATTTCAAAAGATATTCACCATTTCAATACATAATTTATTAAAATATTAAAATATTTGCATAAAATTTATCATTTTAAGTGGCCATTGCCATAAGCCCCCTGTGTATCTCCTCCTTCAATCACCTGGCCATGCTGGCACCTTGTAGGGATAGCCCCCCAACATCTCAACATTACTTAAAGGGGTGGCACAGGTGGGGGGGCTCTAGGACCCTGCTTCCATGCTACAGTTGGCCCCTGTTCTAGCTGGTTGGTGCTCAGGCCCATTGTTACATATTCTTTTTTGTTTTGTTTTGTTTAAGATTCATTTATTTATTTTAGAGAGAGAGAGGAGGGGCAGAGGGAGAGGGAGAGAGAATCTCAAGCAGACTCTGCACTGAGCATGGAGCCCAATACGGGGCTCAACTTCATGACCCTGAGATCATGACCTGAGCCAAAACCAAGAGTTGGGCACTTAACCAACTGAGCCACCCAGGCACCCCTGTTGTTACATATTCTGACTATCTTCCCTGGGATGGGGCTACCTTCCCATGTGATCTGGTTTCAGGTATTCTCATCACCCTCTCTGAGGTTTGTCTTTATCCCTCATAAATTATAGCACCCAAAACAATACTTCCATCTATGAGTAAATGGCCTAAGCACAGTTGTTTGTTAGACCTCACTGTGAGTCTGAAACATCTAAGGATCTTGTTAAAATGCACATTGATTCAGAAGGTTTGGGGGTGGGGCCTGGGATTCTGTATTTCTGACAACTTGCTAGGTGATGCCAAAGCTGCTGGTCTGGGGACCACATTTTGAGTAGCAAGAGTCTCACCAGCTTGGAGTACTGTGCGACTCAACACCACCCTAATTTTAACACAACACTGTCAACAACCCAGCCCGGTGTCACACCAGCTTTTTGGCCAAGACACTAATCACATGTATTGACCTAAGTCCCCTAAGTCTTTTTGAGAAGGAGGGAGGTTAAAGTCTACTCTTTCTCATCTCTCGTTTGTACAAAGATACAATTTTATACAAACATATACCTTTGCTGTCCACACTGACTTGGAGTCTAGGGAAGCTGCATTCTGGTTGTTACTCGAACAGGTCAGTTTCTGGAGAAGTTATAACCCATGTTGCTTCTGACAATGCACCTGAGCTTCCGCTAGCCTGTGGAGAGATCCATTGCTAAATGAAAGCAACCTTCCAGTGAGCTAAGGTTCCAAGATGTATCATTAGAATGTTTCATTCATTATTTTAGCCAGGGGTTTTTCAGCACTCCCACCTGGCAGTCGCTGTTTTAGGGACTGAGACAAAGTCCCTACTCTTATGGAGCTTACGTTCTGTGGGGGCCAGAGCTACTAAACAAAGAAAACCAATCTGAATAAAGAAACAAGAAGAATTTCATATGCTGAGCCAAAGAGCAAAGAGTGAGTGAGTGGCAAGGTGGACTGGGTGGTTAAAAAAAAAAAAAAAAAGGCCTCTCAGACATGATCTCATTTAGGCTGAGGTCTTCTGGATCGAGACTATAAGGAAGAAACCATACAGAGATTATAAGGAAAAAAAAAAATGCAGGTAGAGAAAACACACAGTACCAGACCCTGAAGCAAGAAAGAGCTTAACATGTTCACAGATCAAAAAGGCCAGTAAGCTGCCTGGAGCATAACGAGCGGGGTAGGGGTAGTATACACCGACACTAGAGGTAGAGAGGGAAAGGGCCAGGTCCTGCCATGCTACAAAAGTCAGGGTAAGGAATTTAGACTTTAGTCCAAGTGTGACGTGCAGCCATGAGAGATCCTTGAAATCTTTAGATTTGTTTTAGAACTAAAGCCTGTAAGGCTTGCTTCATCTCGAATTACTAGGTGTTTTGTTTTTGACCCTTAATTTGGACCTTAGCTGGCTCGCCCGTGGGATGCATAAGTGGAACGCCATACTGGGACTGTGGGAGCTGCTGGGTGTTGCCTACACAGACTATGGACACTTCAGCCTTGAAGTTCTCCTTCAGTCACAGACCTGGTGACTACTCCTTGGTGAGCACCTCCCATACCCAAGAGGAAGAACGAAGGTTAGCACGTTCCTTCTTCCAGGGCTGTCCACTTGTGTCACTGTCCATTGAGGGCCCAGCCCTCAGCCCTCGGGTGGCGGTTAGGCTGACGACATCCCTTCACGCTGCTGTGGGTGCCACCTCATATGTTAAATGTGTCCATGTGGGCGGGGAGCCAGCCCAAAGGAGGGGCCTTGGAGTCAGACTGATCTCCAGCTCTGTCACTTAAAGCATTGTGGCCTTGGGCCAACAACTACACCTGACTGAGATTCCCTTGCTATCTAGAAAATGGACATCATAATACAGTAAAACTGCCTCAGGAATTGAATGGAACTAAATTAAGATGACATCGGGTCCGTCTTTTAGGCACTTAGCACGTGCTCACTCCTCCCTGGGCTCCCCTCACAGAGGAGGGCGGAGTCCACCTCACAGCCCTGCCTTCTTTTTATCCTCCTTCTTCAAACAAGGGCACAAGTCATAATTACTGGGAGAACTTTGTCAAAAGGGATATTCTCCCACCCCCAGATCCAACTTTTTAAAATCTCTCAACTTTATCTTTCCCGTCTTCCTCTCTCTCAGTGACATCTCCAAATCTCTCTAAGGTGGTGGACACAGGTGAGGCAGGGGCAGTGTCTGGGGTGCACAGTTTAAGGAGGACCCCTGCTTCACACAATCCCCAGAGCATGTGCTTCCTTAAATCCAGCAGCTAGGCACCTCACTCTAGTCCTGACCTGCTGGGGATTTCATTCCCTCCATCCCCATGAGCTGCACAGAGGACAACCATTTCCTTTCTCCTGGTAGTTTAGATATAGCTTAGTTAACAGTAGAGCTTAGGCACATTTTCTCATTGGGGTGAATGTAAAAAATAGAGGTTCCCGAGCCCCACCCCAGACCTCTGAAAGCAGTTCACCCCCTGGTTGCACGTTACACTTACTGAAAGCCAAGACTCCCACCTCCAGGGGTTCTGGTTCAACTGATCTCGGGTGGGGCCAAGTGGGTCATATAAAAAAAGCTTTTCAGGTGTTTCTTATTGATGATTAGGGTGAAATCACTAGAATGGGATCAAAGAATATGCTCCCAGGTAATTCTTACACTCGCTAGAGCTTAAAAATCCACCTGTGTCCTGTTAAGCACTCTAGCTCTGGAAAAGAGACTCCGGTTCAGATCCTGACTCTTGCATGTGCTACCATACCACCTTGAGTAAGGTACCTAAACACTTCCTCACCTATAAAATGACAATAACAACAGTCCCTGCCGCAAAAGCATTTATGGCATTAAATAACATTTAAATCACTTAGCATAACATGTGGCACATAGCAAGTCTCATTAAGTCATGGCTATTATTATTAGCATGTTCTTAGCATTTTAAGCATTGATTTGGCTCTTACTGTGGGCAAGCAGTGTATACGTTTGTGTGTGTATAAATATACAAATAACATAATCTTGGGCCAGTTACCTAATACCCCTGTGCTCCCAGAAATTATAAACAGCATCTATAGGCTAAGTATATCATGAGGATTCAATGAAATATTGCATGTAAAGTGTTTAGCAGAGTCCAGTACACAGTAAATGACCAATACATTTCAGATGTTAGAACTACAAATAGAACTTCAAAGTTGATATTCCTTTAGTATTTTTAATACAATTATTGTTCAAGAAAATGGTCCAACGTGGCTCCGTAAATGAAGCCAGATGTCTTATCCATATTTGTTTCCCCAGCTTTTAGCACAGTGGCTGGTACGCATCAGGGTGTTCAAGGAATGTTTCCCAAATGTACGAATGAATGAATGACCAGGGAATTTGTATTTGCCTTCACTCTCACACTGATCTCGCCTGTGTCCCTAGATTGTGAAAGCCCCACTGACCATGGGCCATTCATTCTGTTTCCAAATGCTGCCAACCTGCCCATAGCTCTAATCAAGAGCAGACCTGATTTATGCTGCCTGTGGAGTGAGCCTGGGAGGTGGAATCCTCCACCGATGATTTGTTTATCGCTGAGTCCTTGAAAATTGAATAGGGAGGGAGAGGGAGGTATGAAGAATGAATTAAGAGCTACTCCCCATCACATTTGATAAGAGGGCCTTTCACTCTGGTGGAGTATGGCTTTGTGTTGTTGTTAATATGAAAATTCTACAAATGTTAAAAAAACACATGGCAAGTCCCATGCCTGTGTCTTCTACCTGATGGTCACCAGAGCCCTGACAATGATGGAAGACAAGCTGCCTGGATTTCGGGGGCTCAATTAATGAACTGTTCTGGGCTGTGCTGTAACTCCGTAATACTCCTCAGCGAATGACTACACTATATAAAACAGAATGCATTTCCCCCAGTTAGTGGATATTGATTAAAGGGTTTGTTTTAAAACATTTAGGCTAACTTGGTTCTTTGTTTTATTTATTCATATCTGTACATTAATTGAAAGCCCAACAGCTCAGAAAGATTGTATTAACCTGATCGCCCTCTACTGGCCATGAGATGGAGTACACACCTCTTTTTGACCAAAACTACAGCTATTTTTAAGAAAGCACTGGGCTTTTAAACTCCAAAATGCTTCCTACTGGTCAATTATGAGTATAGTAGAGAGACCCAGCTACACTAAGCCCCAAACTGTCTGCCTTATTTTGGAATATTCTGCTTCCTGAAAGGAGAGGATCTGATTTTATATATTTGGTGATTAATGAAGAAACATGGCCAGAAGCCAAGAGACCTGAGTTCATAGAAGTCTGTCTTCTCATCTGTGAAAGGAGCTGGTTGAGGTAAGACAAGCCCAAGGCTCCTTTCGAGTCTCTCCAACTGCTATGTTATAGACGGCATGCCAAGTGCCCTGAAGTCTAGTCCTTATTCTAATTTTTACTCTTGCTGTAACGTAAAAAACAAGAAGGGATGATCTTTATGGTTCCTTTGAATTCTGACGTGTTCTGACCAAGTCATACTAAACCTGAGCACATATAAATGACTGGGAGAAATTCTCAGAAGGATGATTCCAGTTAAAACTTTTTTTGTTTTTTTTCCTACAAATATTCTCTGGAAAATACAGGGTTTACCCCTTACAGAGTCACATAGTTGTCAGTGAAATGAATGTCTCCACATGAACAGTCTGAATAAACCTTAACAATTTTATTGTCTAGAAGACAGGGGAGGGAAAAAAATCCAGACACTAGATTCTAGATGCAGGTTTTCATAAATTGAAAAAATGAAGTGAAGAGGCCCTTCAAGTTCAAGGAAGAATAGCTACCTCTGAGTATCTAGAGACATTTGGAAAAAAGCTGGACTACTTCCCTCTACAAAGCAGACCTGCAATGTGATCAGCTGGCAACCTTTTGCTTCCCTTGGTTTGTGCCGGACTCCCCAGCCCGTGGCCACTGTTCAGAGGAGACATTAGCTCAGGCAAGGTGAGCGTGCTGTGATTCTCCATCCTTGAAACAAATTCTGAGAGCATGTAAGAAAGTCAGAGCAAGGCAATGCTTGAAGAAGGTCTTTTTTTTCCTACCACGAGGAAAACAAAAAAAATGCCA
Organism: Neomonachus schauinslandi; assembly: GCF_002201575.2. Classification (NCBI taxonomy): domain Eukaryota; kingdom Metazoa; phylum Chordata; class Mammalia; order Carnivora; family Phocidae; genus Neomonachus; species Neomonachus schauinslandi. Next base: position 33,280,509 of record NC_058417.1, on the reverse strand, counting down.
CCTAAATCAACATAAAATTGATGGACCTAGCAGTGATCTGTCCTAAATCAAATTCACCAAGTTACAAGAATTAGAAGCAAAAATCACAACTTCCTTATATCTAATTAGCCCTTTATTCTACCAGGCACTTTCAAATGCATACTTTCATTTGCTTCTTCAAACAACACTGGAAGGGATGGATAGGAGCATTATTAGGCCCATTTTGTAGATGAAACTGAACAGTGTACATATCTTGCCTATAAAGACCAACTCACACAAATAATAAGTACTATTTTTTTAGGTATTTAAAATCATGCTCTAATGGCTTAGAAAAACAGGCAAGTCATTCTAAGGATGTTAAGGTTATATGTATATAGGCATGCATACATACATGCATCTCCCTTTCCAAGGAGAGCAAAAAAGAAATAAACCATGCATTACCAGGGGGTAAACCAGAGCAATGGAGCTGGGAGAGGAAGTCTTCGAGCTTGATTGTGTGCTGACCTCTTCAAAACAAGAGTTCTATTCAATGTGAAGATCACTCAGAACATTGAGTGAGCACCTAAAAGGCCCTGCTGAGTGGGAAACATGTCTTCTCTTCCAAGTTCACTGCCTGGTTGGGGGACAAGCTTGGCAGATGAATGCAGATGAAATCCTGTAGACAAAATGGCAGCTATTTGTTCTTCAGGGTGGGAAAATAATGGACAGGAAGCTTCATGCAGGTCACATCCAATCCCATGAGCAAGTCTTTAAAAAATCTACCAGCTCTAGTTCAAGATATGTCCCAAAGCTCATCATTCTCTCCATCTCCACTATTACCATTCCAGACCAGTGGTCTAAAAGGTGGGAAGAGGACCACTGAAGGTATGTTTCATGATTTTTTGGTGGCCAGTGTCAGAGACAGGAGCATCAAAGAGGGGTCCTCTTCAGATCTACTAAAAAAATTGAGACCTTACTCCTGTTGTCTCTGGAATCAGGAGGTAACACATCCCATGTCTCCTTTGATGTCATGCCCACAAACTTTTATCTGCAACAGGCTTATGTAGGAGCTCATACAATGTAACTACATGTGTTCATACTTCCTCAATCTCACACACATGTACTCTGCAAGTACAAAGCTTAAAATACACCAGACTAGACACTAGTGTGAGTCTAGCTGAAAAAATTGAGACATCAGCATGATCTCTGTGTAAGCATGTGATAAAATCTCTACGGTCATCCTTTTCATCTGGATATGAGCTCTCCCTCCTCTAAATCCCCATAACCTTTCTTGCATCTCCCTGACAATATTTTTGCATCTGCTTTCTCTGCTTCTTGAACCATAAGCTCCTGTGGGTAGAAAACATGTATGATCATGTCTCTTACTCTACTCAGGCAGCTGGATACAACAAGGTCTACGGAGTCTGACACACCTGCCCCAGAGAGCTGGTCTCCCAACTGTGGAACCTGGAGCCCTTCACTAACCTCTCTGAGCCTCAATCCAACAGCAAAATGGTTACTGTAAAGATCAAATGAGCTAACACATGTGAACTGCCTAACCAATGCCTTGTCTCTAGTAACTGAGGCAATGTACTGTGCCTTCAGCTGGGCTTCCCGGATGTGAAATCTGAGATGGAGATTTGGGTGCCTGTGGTTTCACTGAAAGAGAGGTCTCAGGAAGGAGGGGAAGCGAGATAGGGCAGCAGGAGAAGCTAAGCTGAAATCTATCTTCAGCCTGATCTCAAGGGGAGCTCTGGAGCATAAACTGCACCACAGACTTGGCTCCAACCTGAAATGGATCTGGTGCTTTGTAGACGGCCCCCACCCCCCCATCTCTGTCAGTCATTGCTATGGGCCGGCCCCTCAAGGGCAGAGAAGACAGATCCTCTTCTCCATGGCCAGATAGCTCCCATTTGGCTGAGGACAATTCTCCAGAGAAGAGGGCACCTGTGGGCTTGACAGCAGCCAATATTCACAGCAACTGTGTAAGAGAGATCTGGGCAGGGCACCAACAGTACCCCCTACACTATTATTATCATATTTATATCATCCCATGCCTAGATCTGTGCTTTTGATATGACAGGGACTCAATAAATGGTTATTACACCGAATTAAATTAAAGGCTCCAAATTATGGAGAGTATGCCAAACCAGCATGAGTTGCTCAAGTCTCATCCAGGGGTCCAAGAGCGTGGGAGGCAGCCCTCACATTTCTCCCCTTCACTGACCCTCAAAATTACCCAGACAACACAAGGCTGTAGCATGTCCTTAAGTTCCTGGGCACACTGATTATGTCTGAAACTAAAGTGTGAATTTCCTTGCTTTACTTGTTTCAGAGATTTTTTGGTGTTAATTACACCTATGCTTACATCCAAATATTTCATTGTGATGCAGATTATACTTGCAAGTGCATGAATTATTCTTCGAAGGCAGAAGGAATTAATAATGTTTCACCACTCACTGTGACATGTTTCCAAGCACATAAGTGACAGATGCGTTTTTAAATGATGCACTTTCTCTTTTCCTTGACATGTAAGGACTGAGATTTAAAGACACAGAAGATGTAAAGGCATTGCCTTCTGGAACTACTGATGTCATGCTTGGATTTCCATCTCCATCAGCAAACGCATGAATAAGTAATATGGTCAGGTCCTAGTATCTGCTCAGATTAGATTGTTATCAGCAGCCTTACACTCTGAAACACCATTAAAACAAATCCCCAGACACCCAGAGAGGGGGGCGAGAGGAGGGGGGAGTTGGGTTGGTCATCGATAGGAGTAGAGGGAAAGCATTTTATAAATTGTGAGGTGCTTTATAAAGGTCAGTTATTAGTATTAATATTAATTCTTTTACCATCAAACTTATGTTCAGTGCTCTCCAAATCCCCTAACCCCACATTTCCTACTGATTTAATCAGCCCCTGGAAGAGATTTTGCTTCTGTACCAGGGGCTGGGGACAAATGACAGAGAGCCCAACCAGGTTGAGTGACCAGCTCTTTTCTTACACTTTCATCTGATACTCTTTCTATTGGTAGGGATCAAATTGAATTGAGAAGGTAAGTCCCAGCAGGAGCTAGGAGAGCCTTAATAGTGAGCAGCGTCTAGGTATCATACGGAAAGGGAACAGGGATTCCAGACACAGTCATCACTATCATGAGGTCAAGTAAATTAATGCCCAACAACCAGGTGATGAGTCTGGGAAGCAAGGAGACCTACCGCTCTGATTCACCACATTTCATTTTAGTTCTGTCAGGACCAGAAGGTATTTGAGAAAGGAAGGAACAATACCCATTATTTGGCATAGATAATCCACAAAATAATTAATTAATCCCTCAATTACATATACATGTAAATTCATAGTAATGGGAAAAATGAGGCCGGGGGGGGGGGGGGGGGGCAAACTCCAGAAAGGCAAACGGTTGAGCTCTAGAACAGGGGATTGCAAACTACTGGCCAAATCTAGCCCTTTGTCTGTTTTTGTAAATATAGTTTTATTGGAACATGATAATACCCATTCATTTATGTATTCTCTATGACTGCTTTTACTCTACAACAGCAGGGTTGAGTAGGTGAGACAAAGACCATCTTGGCTTACAAGGCCAAAATTATATTCACTATCTGGCCCTTTACAGAAAATGTTTGCTGAATCCTTGCTCTATAGTCAGACTCCTTGGGATTAAATACTGGCTCTATCACTTATCAGTTATGTCACCTTAAGTAAGTTCTTCAGTCTCATCATGCGGAAACTAACACTACCTACCGCATAGGGTTGACATGAAGGTTGAATGAGTTAAAATATTCAAGGCACCTAGAACAGTGTCTAGAATATGTCAATGAATCAATAACTTAGCCATTATATTATAAGTAGCAAGATCAAACTTCCTCCTTCTCCCCATATATGTCATTGGCTCTTCTGCCAAAAGGACCACCTGGACACCTTGCTGCCCTTTCTCATGCATAAATTTGGGATGTCTTTCAGACCCAACTTACCATGAATGCAGACAGATTGCCCTCTCGGTGTTCCATAACAACCATTCAGAGAAGAAATCATTTTCTTTTCCTTTCCTCACTTTATTTCCATAAGAGGACTCCAGTACAAAGCTCATGCAGAGATTTGAAACCCCCTTCCTCTGTCTGCTACTAAAATATTCAATCACCAGTCTAACAACTGCTAAAATAATAGTTTGCTTTCCCAACTAATAGTGTTTCTTCACCTTTAAAATCAGTCAGGGGCTCCGAAGATATTGTATGATCGAGGGACTATGGCTAAAAACACCAACCCTGAATTCCTGAGAGAGTTTATTAGTGTGTACAGATTAGCTGTTCAACATGCAGAGGGCCCAGCCTCGTAAAGTCCAAAAGCAAGGGAGGAGGTAAACTTAGTACCAGTCGTGAATAACCCAGCTCCTTGAAAAACACAGATGGATGAGTAGATGACTCCTTTCTCTTTCTCCCTCCCTCCCTCCCTTCTCCTCCTCCTCCTTTCCCTCCTCCCCCTCTACCTCCTCCTCCTTCTTCTACTCTCTCTCTCTCCTTCTGGCAGTGTTCAGTAATAAAAAGATCAGTGTGGTGTGTAAAAAAAAATTACATGGATACACGTATGTGCAAGGTACTGCCCTGGGGACCACAGAATAAAACCCTGAGGTATAATTCCTGTCCTAGGCAATTAATAATACCCTTGGGAAGACAAGACAAGCCCATGAAAACTTAAATAGCAATTAAGGAGTTCAGCGACAGTACAAGACAACAACAGAAAAGATACTGCTATGTAATAAGTAATTAGTTGCTAAATGCTTTCTTTAGATAGTGAACATTATAGAAATTTCAGAAGAGAATAAGATCCACATGACATGTGAATTTGTTAACCAAAACAGAAGAGAATGGCCCTCCTACTTCCTCCTACTGAAGGAAGATGAAATGCCAAAGTTAAATATGTATTTACATTTCAAGTGAGTAATTTAAGGTGTTTAGTTTAAAACGAACATTAATTAACTAGCTTCCCTGGCTAACAATGTGTGTTCACCAGCCACGGAACACTGTTTTCTAACTTCCGTTGTAATGTTTTTGGGCCAATGTAGGTTGGACCCAGAGAGGCAGAAATCAGGGTGCATTCTATGGAGGAGCTTTGAGAAGAGGACAGCTCTCACAGCCACAGTGGGATGGAATAAGGTCCTGAACAGTGTCAAAGGACCCAAACGCTGAGGGAACATCACGGGATTCAGGGAGCAGCCTCCCCAGAGTCAGCACAAATGAGCACGTGTGGCTGAATTCTAGAATGTTCTAGAAAGACCAAGCTGAAACCTTGTGAGTAAGGCTCCTGAATGAAGCTTCTCTGCCACATTTACCAGTTCCCTGTAGGCAACCTTATTTCCCGGTGTGGGAAAGGAGTTTATTCCCAGATGTGTCACCAAATTCAAGTTTAACCACACACCCAGATTTCTATTTCTTTTGGACCACTGAAGTTCTAATTTGGGTGCTTTAGTGATCTATCTGCTCACATAAACTGCACAGTACAGTGGTGCAGAACGCGTCTCCAAAACCAAACTGTCTGCGCTCCAGTCCCAGGTCTGCCACTTTAATCTTGAGCGAGGTGCTTACCCCAATGGGGAGGACAATACTACTGAACTCACAGGGTGTCACTAGGGCCAAGTGAGGTCATACATGTGAGGCTTTTATGCCTAGCAAGCATAAGTTGCCCTATCTCGTCACTGTCTTCCTCTGTTACTTAACCTGACAGCTGTAGGGGCAGCCCTGCCTCTTTCTCTGGAACTAACACAGGCCCTACAAAGGGGATAGATCAAGTCAGAGTTTCTTTGGTAGTCCTCTTTCTGGCCTTGTGTGTATCTTACTCCAACCCTGGTTCCACTCAGAGGTGCTAATTTTAGTAACTTGATTCTAACTTTCTGCTTCCACCTATCAGATCCTGGTTTCAAAGTATCCCATTTTCTCTGGTGGGTGCCCTTTGTGTTGGCCCATGTCAATCATTCTTAGACCTGGACCCAGTCTTTGCATCCCAGCCCCCTCCTACTGCTGGGTCCCTCCAATGCTGTGCTCTGCCCCCTCCTGGGATCTTGTCTATGGCAGGACTGCTCGGTTGATGACTGCATGCCTACCTGGATATCTTCCACTGTCCTGGTGAAACCTTCCCCCATCACCTCCAATGCCCCCAAGAATCTGACTGGTTTCTACATCTTTGCATCTGTGGTTCGGCATCTAATCTACTCCAGTATGGTTAGCTTTTCCTATGGCAGATGACCTGAAAAGGCTGGGTCATCAAGTGTTCTGCAGACATTATGGCAAAGTCACTGAGTTTCTTCCAAGCGGTCTCAAAGGATTCACCTTCACTCCATCATCTCTTGTTCAGTTGGTTTGGCGAAATGAGAAGACAAGGAAGACATTCAGAGCTCCTCTCAATTCTGCTATTATGGGCAACACTATTCATCAGCATTAAGATAGGAAGCAGACATAAGTGGTGTGGGAAATTATCTCCAAAAATATGAGTGCTGCTTAGCACACAAACAAAAGCCTGACCCAGAGCGTGCACACAGAACAAAGTTGCTGAGTAACTCTTATCTAAATCACTCTACAGGCCTTAGGTATGTGAAGCCATGAACCCATTCCCCAATTCTCACTAGAAAGAGACCTTCATGTAAAATGAAAAAGAATTGCAGCCTCTTGGTAGACATCCTCCAGCAATCACATAAAGGGGGAAAAAATTGAGGACGTTCTTGGCTATCTTATATACACACACACACACACACACACACAGAGGACATCCAGGCAAAATAAAATGCCAGGTATTAACTTGCAATCACTGTTAAGACACTAGGTCTACCACCTCTGGCAGCTCAGAACACAGAGAACAAGCTGTGTTGCAGAAAAAAAGACTGTCTCCCCAGCAACACTCTTGCCACTGCCACACACCTGCACTGCCCCCTCTCATCCAATGGTCTCCAGGAGCCTGTAGGCGAAAAGCTGGTCATTGGGAGCCTTGACCTTCTCACTCCTCCCTGACCTCTGGTCCATGTCCCAGGACACAGTAATTACTAGCCTCGTACTGGGATCAGCAAGCCAACATCTCTTCCACAAATACACTTCTTACTGCCTTTTATTCTCTAGCAAATATCACTTTATGCGCCCCTCAATCAGAACTACCCCACTAGCTGTTAGTGTGGCTTGGACAGGGAGAAGAGTAAGAAAAAGTTAAAAAACCAGACAAATGCACTGCCAAGCCAAATTTGTATGAAGAACCCACAGATGCTGGGGACATCCACAGATGACAGAGTAAGGCGAGGGAGGCAGAACTCAGCCACTGAGCTGAATAATATTTCACCGCAATATTTTTTTTTAAAGTTAATGCAAAAAATCCATTGTGAATAGGATATCCAAATTTTAAATAAGAATGGAATTCAACAGTGCCGTGAGGAACCATCTTTGTAACCTAAGACAAAAGGAAAAATCAGTAATGCTGATCCTGTCTTTATTAAAAATTTGGATTATTTCATCCATCGTGGGTTTTTTTCCCTGCATCAATTTTGAGTTCTTAAAAATATTTTATTAAGGTATGACTTACCTTGATTTCTGAGGTTTTCGGTACCTCTCTCCTTCCATTTTTACCCCAGGCAAGTGCCTCATTTAGCTTACCCTCATCCCTGCCCTTCTCCAGGTTATTGAGAATCCTCATATCACTAGGAAAAGCAAGGGTAGTGGCTTCTGATATAGCCTTCTGGAATACTGCTACCCACTTTGTTAAAAAATTAAAATTAAAAAAAAAAAACAAGCAAACAAACAAAACAAAAACAGAGGCCCCAGAATGAGTACAGTGGAATGGAGGCCAGTTCTTACTGAAGCATTACTGGACAGGTTAAACATTCTTCTTGGGTTCAAATGCCATGGATTTTATTCAAGTGCGATTATTAGTGGAAAGCCCCAAATGTAACATTAATTTATCCATTTCTGTTGCATGATGGGTCCTGTTTTGCAAAGTCCTTTTTAATAGGTAATTTGGTCTTCACAACATCAAAGACATTATTTCTCCCCAACCCTGACCAAGCCCTGAGTACTGAAAAATGTTTTTTTCTAGACATTTATTAATCCATTATCAATACATTCTGTCCACCATCTTAATAGGCTAAGATGCCTATAGCTGCCAATCTCATCTTCTGATCGGTGGGAGACAGCCCGTGATGGCCAGCCTGAGCGGACAGCATTGTGACCAAAGGCAGAGATACCTGACCTTCGAGTTAGCCTGTTTGGCTTCATCATGAATGTCAAATTTCAAAATTTGGGTTATGATGAACTGTTAATGAAAAGGAATGACATAAAAAATGGTACATATGCTATGTTTTCACCTAGGTATACAGAAAGATAATAAATATGTAAAAAGAAAAGTAGTTTGGTGTACTAGTAATAGGATTACAGATAATTTGTTTAAAAATCATGTGGTGCTTCCATTTAAAACTTGAAAAAGAATCCAGATCTCATTACCAAATTCCTGGTCTTGCTGGGGCCTGCAGATCCCCCAGGTAGAACCCCTGTTATACTGAAAACAAATCGGCGATGGGGGAGAGACGGAAAGAGAACTGGTAGAATAATAAATTTCTGAGCAAATATTCAGGAATAGAAGGCTCGTGAACATACGGTAAGCAGGCCAAAGGGTTAAAGGCCATTGACCGAAGCTTGATATATTTCCTTAAGAAAATGATACTTTTCAAGATTATCTGCTAGACTGTAAGCTCCCTGAGTCCATCCATGTGTCCCAATATCCAGCAGAGTGCCTTCCCAGGACAGAACCAAGAAATATTTAATGAATAAATGAATGAGTTTTTATTTCACTGCCATTGTTTTCACATATGAATGCACTTCAAGAGGCATCAGGATTGGAGAAGTGAGCCTTTAAGACAGATACAGGCCTGCCATGGAAGCACAGCCTTGGGCCCCTTTTGTAAAAAGACATCTCGTCTAAAACAATCATTAAGAGACAGTACGGCGCACCTCTATTTATTTATACCTATAGGCTAACAAACCAGTGACCTGTCCCACAGAGCCTTCCTCTTGCATTTGTCCCCGCTGGACTCTCCGGTCTCTTGTTTCAGCCAGTATCCCTCGCTGTCACACCCCTTAATTTCTTCCCTTTGACTGCATGGCTCCTTCCTGTACTTCCTGTCTCTCCAACACCCTACCTTACCTTCTCTAGGCCTGCATTTACCTCCTCTCTTTCACCACACACCCTACTGCACATACAATTCGGTCCACTTGGACAGCCTCTTACACACATTTTTGTTGATCCTCACAACAATCCTATGAAGTTGGCCAAGCAAGAGTTATCACTGGTCCCATTCTATGTATGGCAAAACTGAGGGTCAGAGAAGTTAAGTGCATTGGCCCCAGATCTCAGTAAGTGATATATCCAGGATTCAGAACCAAGTCAAGCCCTTTACCACTACCTTCAGATGAGTACAGGATTCTGTTATATCACCAAGGACCTCAGCCTTGTACATAACATGTAGTCGATCGGAGCCTGACATTAGAAATGACATAACAAGTCATACAGGAAGGTTCAGAAGACCCTGGAGAACACAGTATCTTTCTCTGCCTATGGAATAAAATAGTCATTCTTTAGCATGATCTACAAGATTCTCATAACTTGGATTGTCTGACTTTCCATCTCCTTCTCTGCCACACCCCATGATTCACACAGTGCCCCAGTCTTGCTGACCTTGCAGGATCCCTCACTTCTCTCCTGCCCTGCTCACCTGACAAACTCCTATTCATCCTTCTAGAGCCTGCTTAACAAGACTCATGAAACTTTCTGGGTGAGGTCTGCTCTCCTCTGTGCCCATGAGACTGTGTTATTCAAGTAGCTTCCCACAGCTCTTGGGATGAAGTCTGGACTTTCATTCTACATGGCTTGCCAAGGCCCTCTGTGATCTGGCTCTTACTTACATCTTCAGCCTTATCTCTTCCTGCATTTACCACGCTCTCACGCCGTTCCCTATCCATACTAACCCACCTTCAGTTTTCACATACACATCAATTGGCTCTCTCTTCTGCAAGCTCCTGCCCACGCAGCCCCTCTGCCTTTTCTTCCCCTTTGTTGGGAGAATTCCAACTCAATATTCAGTTAGTTTCAGCTGAGAGGTCACCTCCTCCAGGCAGCCCTCTAGAGTCAGGATTGGTGGCACTCTTCCCTGCATCGTGGCACCTCCTCACCATGGTAAGTACTTTGTGACTGACTCTCCCAAAGCACCCCTGATTTTTTCTTCCTTGATACATTCCCTGTCTGCCCCAGGAGAGAGCCCATGACCAGATTCTCCTTGATGTTCCTTACTGGAGATGCCTCTCCATCTTTATAATCATCACTAAAAGGTTTTGGGGTGAATATTGTGGTGGAAAGAATGCTGAACTAGGTGCTGGCTCAGTCTCAGGTCCCATCCATCTATCCATCTATCCATCCATCCATCCATCCATCCATTCATCCAATGGCTATTTATAGAGTACTCCCTATCTATGTTCTCAGCACTATTCCAGGCAACGAAGAGAACAGGCAAAACCCCTGCCCTCATAAAATTTTCATTCCAGTGAGGGATTGGAAAACAAAAAAGATAAACACACAACGTAATGTTAGCGATACGTGCTGTGAGCAAAAACGTGGCTACGATACTGCCCACGCTAACCTGGACAGACCCATTAAATTTCTCTGAAACTCAATGTCATCATTTATAAAATGGTGTGAATAATATTTGCTCTAAATAACTAGCAGGGTTCCTTTGAGGTTCAGGTAGGCAGAAATGTGGATGCAGTTTTTGAAAACATCCCAAGTATATGCTATTATAATTATTAATTTTGATGTAATGTGGTCTCTATTTACTCTCTCCAACCGCCAATACATGAATAAAAAAGAATTCCATCAGTCATTTAGATATCTGAAATATCTAAAGAACAAACATCTGGCTGACGGCTGCAGCCTTCATGTGAATGTTTAGTTAACGTCCCTGTGTGGTTGCAAAAGTCACATGCCTGCTGTTGTGCACCCAAAGGCATCAACCTCTAGAATTATTATTTTGCCCCATACTATTGAGATAATGGTAATTTTCCTGTCTAAATGTAAATTTAAAATGGGCATTTTCATGCTCGTCTGGGAAAACAAGCTAAACGGGACTGTCCATCTCACATAAACGTTATTTATACTTCTGTGTAGCTCATTTTTATTTAGGACGTATGTACATGCCAGCAATGTGTGGGAGAACATTAAATCATTCCCCATGAAACTGAGGAGCCAAATTTAATTTTGCAACTCTTTGCAAAATTTTTAAAAAATGGCAATGTGTGTTTTTTTTTTTTACAAGCTTTAAAAGGGAGAGCACATGAGAATACTAAACCATGCTTCTTCTATATTGCATTTGCTAAAGAAGAACCTGACATCCACCATTTTGAAAGGTGCACAGGAGTGCGGCAAAGATATGGCAAATGGGGGTAAGCACTTGAGGCTTCTTTATTTTACTTATGGACTGTTTGTTTGCAACTGTCCAATACAGCATGAACACATCCTCACGGTAATTCTGACAGTGCCTATAAGCTCAGGTACCTCTTTTCCCCTTACCTCTGCCGTCATACCCTCACTCCACCTGTAAGGTAATCGCTGTTCCCAATTTCATGTGTATCCTTGTAGACTTTTTAATACGTATTTACAAACATATATACATGTGTCTACACGCAGAGCACGCTATGCCTATTGTCCGGCAAGTCTGCCTCACCTGCGTTCTGGAGATGCCAGCAGGTAGGCACAGAGAGGTCCACCATGGACTTTTGCACAGTTGCTTGCTACTGTACGATGTGGTTCCACCGCATGGTGGGATCTTAGCTTATCAGAATTTATCTCATTCCTACGGATGGCTATTTGGGCTATTCACAGTGTCTTTATGGTCAAATTATACAATGACCGAGTATCTTGGATATGCTTCCTAAAGCACACATGTGCATACCACTGCTGGGTGTTCAGTGAGAGGTGTAACTGTGGCTTCGGGGACATTCATCTTTTTTCTTCATTTAAATTTTAACAGACACTGCAGACTTGCTCTCCAATAATGGAATATCCATTTACACTCTCACCAACTAGATCCACTCTAGTTGGAGGGCATCACGATGCTATTCAGGGAGGAAGCAGATGGGGAAGGAGAAGCTGGTGCCTTCTAGTTCTCTGGGAATTACATACAAAATTTCAGCAGGTAAATCCTGAAGGAGGGGAAGGGGTTCAGCCTGGCAACAATCCTCCCTTTTCTATTATGTGAAAGTTAATTCCTCCATCATGCTACTTTGCCCTTTTATTCCACTTTCAGCTGCCCTTAGATCTCTGATATCGGATATCCTGTGGCTTCATATTCCCCTGGGATATGACCCTAATGAAACAGTCCATTGGAATGAACAGCAACTATCATTTATTAAGTGACACACACTTCACGTGCACTATGTCAGTTAATCCTCGAAATAATTCAGGTAGATAGGTACTTTTTGATCCACGGTTCACAGATGAGGATATAGTCAAAGAGGTTACGTGTACCTACCCAAGGTCACAACATGAAGCACAGGGTGAAGAAATCTGGACCCAGGCGGGGTTGGTTCCAATGTGGGCTCTGAGACTGTGAGCCACCAAGCTCCAATGCAAACAATCACTCCCTCCTAAGGCTCTCTATCTCTGCCTCCCTTATGTCAGGCGCTGCTTTCTGTCTCGTATTAGTTATTTGTGAATAGTATTTATCTTATCTTTTCGACTATTAGCTTCTTGAATGAAAGATGCATGGCTGAGTCACCCCTGTCTCCATCAACATTTCAAAAAACACAGTAGAAACTTAATAAATACACTTTAAATGAAAGACGTACCATTCAATATCATAACATCTCTTCCCACACCATCCCATATCACTGAATGCCCCCCCCCGCTCCCGGCCTGTGCTGAATCTGACCATGACCTTCACAGGTCACCTACTGTGGATCTGTTGGAGGGCCGATTCCCACATCGGAACCCCTAGACCTGGATCTCTTCTAACACCATCTCTGTCATTAGGAACCATTTGCCCTATGGTCCATTTCCCCAGGACTCCACTGATGTAGGATCTCATGCCTTAATTTGAGTTAATTCATCTGCTGCCTTAATTAGAATTTATTTGCCTTAGGGCCCCTGGGTGGCTCAGTCGGTTAAGCATCTGACTCTTGGTTTCGGCTCAGGTCATGATCTCAGGGTCATGAGATAGAGCCCTGTGTCAGGCTCTATGCTCGGTGGGGAGTGTGCTGGGGAGTCTCTCCTCCTCTCCTTCTGCCCCTCCGTTCCCCCACTCCCCCACCCCTGCACATGCACGGACACGCATTCTCTCTCTCTCTCTCTCCTAAACAAATAAATCTTTTACAAAAAATAATTTATTTGCCTTAATTTATCAATTGCAGCTTTTTGTAGCTTGCTGCTCCCCATCTCTATGTTCTGCTGTCCATCTTTCATGCCAAGTCCTCTTGCTCTAGCGTTTATCCCCAATTTCCAATCTTTCGGGTGATGCTTTTATTCTGCCTTCCAAGTCAGCTGCTGAATGGAAGCTTGATTGGACTGTCTGGCTTCCAGGCCAGCTCTACCACTGGACACTCTCTCTTCAATCACTTGCCATTCCATGCTCTGCTATCCAAGGGAGAATAACACTACCCCATGACGAATGCAAGCCCCCCCCACATTTCAGCTTAGATCCAGAATCCTGGGCTTTGTTCATGGGGATGGAAATGCAGCCAATAGGCAATAACAAACAAGGACCATCAGTGCTCTGTGGAAGGAAGCAGCCCTCATGTCAATGAGACTAGACCGCCACTTTCCCCTCTGCCTCTCTTGAGCCTACTCATCCCAAAAGCCATCGTCAAGTTCCTCCTCCGTGTTGCCTTTCCCAATTTTCCCCAACAAATATTGAGACCCTCATTAGACATTTGATAAACATTTTCCAAACTAATATTGTCATTTTGTTTCATGTGATTTGCATTCTGTTTTAATAGACCCTGTTCTTGAAACACGGACCATATTGCCATATTCTCTGTAATCATCATCATCAATATAGCAAATATTTATTTAACACTATGTGCAGAAATGCTTTACATGAATTAACTCATTTAATCTTTATAAGAACCTTAAAAGATAGGTACTATTATCATCCCCACTTTGCAGATGGGAATACTGAGGCAGAGAGAGACTAAGTAACTTGCTCAAGGTCACATGGATATCAATGTGGTAAAGCAAGTGTTCAAGTTTGGGCAGTCTGCTTCTAGAGTAGTCTGTGAGCTTAACCACTGAGACCTCTTCTTCCATGTAATCCCATCATAGTACCGAAAACAGATGAGCACAGAGATATCACACAATAAATACCCACTGGCTACCTGGCATACAATCTGATACTAGTTGTCCTTTTGGTGTCCTTAAGTCCACTCTACAATCATTTTGAGACTCAACTGCACATTACTTAATTGGCCATTGTCCAATTGTGGAGTAAGGGCTCAGACTGGAACAGGATTTGCCCACAAGAGCTATATGAAAGCTTTGGAGAAGGCAGACCCAGAGGAAGAGGCTGTCCAAACTTAGTTTGGCTGAAGAAGCACTGAGCATGACAACAAGAGGATAGGCTCCAGTTGAGGCAGACAATAAAGTGCATTCCGGTTAAGAAAATGGGCTTTAGAGCAAGGCCACCTGAGCTGGAATCCCAGCGCAATGGGACACCTTTCTCAGGGAGCTACCCTAAAGGCGTGGAGCTAATTCTTGTCAAGTACTCAGCACGGTAATGGGCAGAGGAGGTGCCCTGTGCATGTTAACTGCTGTAATATTCATAATAATTAGAATGGAGAACAATATCTGGGATCTGGGTTCCTGACTTCTATATGGGACACAGCAAGGGAATGAGGCACAGTGAATATTCAGAATTCAGCAACTTTTGGGCGCCTGGGTGGCTCAGTTGGTTAAGCGACTGCCTTTGGCTCAGGTCATGATCCTGGAGTACCAGGATCGAGTCCCGCATCGGGCTCCTTGCTCAGCGAGGAGTCTGCTTCTCCCTCTGACCCTCCCCCACCTCATGCTTTCTGTCTCAAATAAATAAATAAAATCTTTTAAAAAAAAAAAAATAGAATTCAGCAACTTTTTTCTGGGGCTCTGGCAACATGAATCCTTTGGGTTCTAGTGAACTTAGTCATAGGTCGTAGAACCAAATTTAGGGAGGGCACTGTACCCTAAGCCTAGAGATTCCAAGGTCCCTGTGTAATGCCTGGAGAAATTCAGGCACTAGGTGCAGGGAGAGGGGCCCCAAGTCAGGACTGAGCCAACATACGAGATTTGGTGCCAGGCGGAGGTGAAATCTCATGGTTCAGCTGAGGTGCAGGACCGGAGCAAGATAGCAGCAAGCATACCCTGGAGCAGAACCCAGTATATATGGGGTGGAACGGCCTCCATCAGCCCTTCCTCTGCTCAGAAAGAGCCCGAGAACCATGGGCAGGCTGAGCTTGCACTAAGGATCACGGGACACTGAAGGTAAGGAAAAGCTGGGAGTGAGTCTGGACCTGCTCCATGTTGCATGGGGCTGCCTCACAGCCCTGTCCAGGCCTCACCCTGTTGGGGAGCCAGCAGTCTGGTGCCGTGCCCTTTGCTGAAGGCAGGTGCACAGCAGGTGACTGACCCCGGGGAGCGCAAACCAAGCTGTCGGTGGGCACAGCCCATGGTGCAAAGCTCAATTGCAAGCCTCGCAGCCTCAGGGGCCCCAGCGGTGGGGCCCACGTCCTCCAGGCAGGGAGCGTCGATTCACACAGCACGAGAGCCATAACATAGCAGGAGACCCACAGAAGGCTTTTAAATGTCTATTTTTTAAAGTGGTTAGCAAAGCAGGGGAGAAACTGTCAGAGATCCGAAATGAAGAGTTTAATTCAGAGTCAGCAAAGAGGTGAAAGGAAGCAGAAAGAGAAGACAGTGAAAGAAGAGGCTTCAGGATTTTGGAAGAGAAATGCAAAGACCGGTAACAAGGGGAAAAAGTAACAGCCACATTTCAGAAATGGCTCAAATCGACATTTGGGAAGACTGTTTTCCATTCCGCAAACACCCGCTGCTTTTGCAGGCAGGTTATTTGCTCTGCCAGGAAAGCCCCCTCCTCCATGCATCTGACAAATTTCTATGTGTTCTGAACTCTGGCTCAGGGTTCATCTTTAGACAAAGCCACACTCTCTTTTGGTCTCTGTTTTCACCGTTTGTAATGGTGTATTTCAAAGTCTAATACAATGGATTATGAGCTCCGGGCACTACAACCACCCACAGTCTCCTGGAGGCCATTTATCTTTCTATCCCCAAGACCCCGAAGACTTAGGTCAGTTACTGGCACCCAGTAGGTGCTCAATTGATAATCACTGAAGAAACACATGGATAAAGAATGAATAAATAAAAATAGGAAGGAAGGAATGAACCACGGAAGGAAGGAAGGAAGGTGGGAGGGAGTAAGGAAAGATCTTTAAGGCTGTAAGTGCAGGATGCACAGAGGGGAGGCGGGAAGTGAGTCCATAAATGTATCTTAGCATGTCCTAAGAGTCATGGGGACCATGCTAAGTATTTAGCTCACCGGCGAAGCAGCATAATCAAAGGTTATAAAGCAGGATGATGTTTGAAAAGCTATCTCCAATGCCCTCTTCACCCTACATGTTATTAATCTCATTTATTTGCTCCCTACTTCAAATTAATGTACTTGTGCCCAGAGATTTGGCATCTATGGCCTCATTCAAAACCAGCAGACCTCAACTTCTCCAAGAAATATTCTTAAAATGACCTCCTATCCAACTCTTTGTTTTGTAAGTAATTTTTTCTTAACTTATATCATTCCAACCCTGCACCTGTTTATTTGTCCCTCGGAGTGACAGCTCTCCATAGGAGTTATGAGTTTATTCTTTAGGGCCAAACAAACTTGGGTTCAAATCATAGCTTGGCTATTTGCTAGCTTTCTAACTCCAGCGAAATTACCTAATATCGCTGAGCCTCAGTCTGTTCAGCTATAGCGGGGTGATGAATGATGCCTCTCAACATGGTTTTTGTAAGAAATGAAGGCTATTTAAGGTTTAGATATATACTAAGCAATCAATAGCAGCTAGTAATATTGGTGTTGCGAGTATTAGTTAAAAATTGTAGTCATAGTAGGTTTGTTGGTTCTTGTGCCCTGCTATGTACTCCCTGGTGGGGGACACTCTCTTCTCTTTCTTAAGTTATTTCCTTTTCTTCCCCCTTCTCCAACTCTACATCACCCTCTCCCCTTTGAGGCATCTTGCAATTCTCTGTGATTCATTGTACAGTGCCCGCTATGCATGATGGTTCCCCTTTGCCCCTGTGCCCTAGCTTCATGAATGCCACTGTCATCCACCCGGTTCACAAGCCAGAAACCTGGGTCTCGTTCTGACCCACCAGTCTCCCTCACCCCTCACCATACGCAATTTACTAGGCTCTGTTAGCGCAAATCCTAAACAGCTCCTGGTTTTCTCCCTTACACTCCATAACCACCACCACCTTCAGCTGGTGACCTCCATCTCTAACTCTGATTGCCACCAGGGTCTCCTGACTGCCCCTCTCAAGAAGACCTGTCTCCCTTACCTCTGTTGGCTGCCAGTCAACTCTCTACTCTGCAGCCAGAGAGGTCATCTTAAAACTCAGATGTGATCATGGGACCCTCCTGCGGCTTTCCATTGCTCTTAGGGTAAATGCACAACTTGTTAACTTGGTTGTTCTAGAATCAGACTTATTACCTATGTTGGAACCACACTGGTTTATATCAGGGTCCCTCTTTGCATGGGTTGTCATCTTTTCCTCCAACAAGCTCTCCAAAGAAACAAGCTTTGCACAACACTGCCTCAAAAACAAAGGTAAGCCCTGACTCTGGACTAGGAAGGTCTCTTTTTGTTTCAGGATATTGTAAGTAACTAAATACAAAACACTGTGTGAAGACAAGTCTCAGAGAAAAGGGCCAAGCTTGTAAAGTACAAGACAAAGTGATGGATGGAGGAGCTGGGTGCCTAAAAGCACTTCATTTCACTTTTCTAAATGTGCCCTGTCAAAGTGAAGGGAATAGACCCAGTAAGGCTTAAGTTAGTGGATGCACAATGAAGTAGAATATTTATCTTCCCGCTCTTGAGCTATAGACCATCAGCATTAGAAAACACCATCAAGTCTGTCTCCCAACATGCCTGGGGCCCTCGGAGTGGGGAGGATTCTGATTTAATGAGCAAAGCATACCATCTGTCACAGGACTGTTGAGCAGCAACTCAGCAAACAGCAACTCCGGCCCCCAAGGAACAGAATGCTTGGGCACCATTCGGATAAGATGTAGCCCTTGGCTCTGTGGTCAAGAGACCTTACACACCCTATCTATTCAACTTAGGAGTGATAAGTGAGATCTATGTGTCCTTGCTCACAGTCCAACCCAGCCTCAACATTTTCTGTGTGGGTGCTTGATAAGCCATTACGAAGGGGAGGCACCCAGCTTAGAACAAGGTGTTAGAGGGTTGCATCCTTAACCCTTACACTTTCTGTCAAGAAGCTTCCAGTAAACAATACTACTGACCAAAGCATTTACCTTAGCATACAACTACGGGTGGAGGGAAAGAGGAAAACAGGGAGAGTATAATTCCTGTATATTCCTTATGGAATATGATTTTAAAATTGAAATAATCTAGGAGAATACACCGTGTATCTAAATCGGTGAAAGCAATATGGGGCTTGCTCCTACCTCAATAGTAAAGTAATTATGATCTTTAACCAAACAGACCAGAAATTATGTATCCAAGTGAGGGTTTTACCCTTTGGAAGCAGTCACCTTAGAAAGCTATGTAATTCTTTGTCTGCATTTCCATGGCTCGTTTTACTCATTAAATTTTGAGGTTTACTTCTCTGGGGAATTTTTTTTCTCTTACACATGTGAAATCTCTAGCCCCTAACCCAGTGCTTGGCACATAAGCAGGCAGAACAGCAAACACACGCCCCCAGGAGTCAAATGACCAGAAGTTCAAATCCTACGTCTGTTAGCTAGCAATGTGAATTATGGTCCTTTGTTCTAAGCCTGTTTCCTCATCTGTAAAATGGGGATGATAATTGTCCATAACTCATGGAGTTTATATAATTATATGAAAATAAAGCAAATAAAATATTTAATATCATCTTTAACACAGAGGAAACACTCAACTAGTGTTGACTATTGTTATGATAGGCATTAATTTAAAAAATTAATTATTCCAATTATGATGTCTTTATACATAAATTGATGGGGCTCCTGTTCTGAAATCCCTAGGACATCCTAATTCCTATTCTTCAAAACCACCTTAGTGTACATTTTTTTGTGGGATTTGATAATGTAGAGACAACTGAAAATTGGTTAAATTTCACCCAGTGTCTATGAGCATCTCAACTGTTAGCTTGAAGTCTTACTCTCTTATTTTCTTTTGTAACCATAATAGCTTTCACAGTGCTTGGCACTTAGCTCCGGTAAATGTTTATTTAATGAATGGAACATTTGTTGAATAAATCATGGAATGAATAAAGCAGGTGACCAAGCTGAATAATCACAAGCAATTACTCAGCTTGTTCACCCAAACTAGCTTCGGGACTCTGTTGGAACACTCTCAAAAAATGTGAATTGGATATGGAAAACAATCTTTCTAGCTTTCCTTCAATGCTACTGTGCAGGACATTTTCATGCTTTCTAATCTCCCCTCACCTTTTGAATACTTTTTTGATGGGTATTCATTTCTTATTGCTGCTGTAACAAATTACTACAACTTTAGTGGCTTTAAACAACACAAATTTATTATCTTAGTATTTCTGGAGCTCAGAAATCTGATCCGGGTCAAGATCAAGGTGTCAACAGGCCCATGTTCCTTCTTGAGGCCCCAGGGGAAAATCAGTTTCCTTGCCTTTCCAACCACTGGAGACCTTTTGCATTGTGTAGCCTTCGATCCCCTAACTCCTCCTTTGAAGTATTTCACTTCAACCTCGCTTCTATTATCACACCTTCTTTACCTGACTCTGTTCTTCCTGCCTCCCTCTTCTAAGGACATTTGTGATTACACCAGGCCTGCCTGGATAATCCAGGAAAATCTCCCTATCTCAAGATCCTTAACTTCATCACATCTGCAAAGTCCCTTTTACCATGTACAGTAATACACACACAGATTTCGAAGATTAGGATGTGGGCATCTTTGGGGGGCCATATTCCACCAATCCAACCAATCCACTGTGTTTGGAGTATTTCCTGCCTTTAGTGTTCAATCCTACCCAAGCAGAAACCTGAACTTTGCTTTTGATAAAACACAGGCATGTGACTGAAACTGGCCACTCTCAGATGCCAGACTCTTCCGTTTGATGTTGGTGTTATGAGGAAGGAGGTCTGATGGGCCATCCATTTCCTGGTGAGGCTGATGGTGGATGTGTCCAGCTCTCTGAGCACCAGTGGTGTCTAGTGACCCCTCCACATGAGTGACAGGATTTGGCTATCTCTGCCCAGCAGTGGTAAGAGCAGGAGTGTTTTCTAGAACAATCCCATAGTACATTCTTGCAAGTGTACCCTCCAATTCCAATTCTTCCACCACCATAGGTTCTGTGAGCACCTCAAATGCTTTCATGAACATCTTGTCTATGTCTTAAGAGTCTGGGTTTTTAACTCTAGTCCTCAACATTTTTTTTTAATTAGAACATCAAATGATTTACATTCCATACAATAATTATAAAAAAAACCTTGTCCGCTTACAGGAGTTTTAAAGAGGTTCTATTATTTAAAAGCAAGGACCCCAGTGGACATAGCCACCTGTCCTAGGTTATAAGAAGAGCCTGCAGAGGCTGATGGAGTGGTCCTAGAAAATGGGAACAATGAAGAATATTTTGGGGTGCCTTTTAAGGGCCAAGTCCTTAATAAAAAGACTCTGTAGAAATGCAGTGCCATCATTCAAACTAGGGGTTGGTAAATTGCACCATCCTTTATAATAGCAGGTGTGAGGAGGAGGACAGAAAGAGAACACACTACATGCCTGGACTCTGAGACTTTGATTTTCACCCCGTTTGTGAGGGGACAGGAAGAGATTTTGATTATTAATGTTGGTCAGCATGGACGTAACCATCAGTGTTTTTTAAAGCACTTTACCACCATTACTTATTTATATTAAATTAAATAGCCTTGGAATAGCCATTGGTTTAGAAAACAAAAGTACAACTGGCTCAAGACTGCTTCTCACTCCTGCCACCCTCACCCCTGCATTATCTACAGCACGCTCCCCTAGGGCTCTTAGTTCACCCCTTTTCAAGACGGGGGAATTTGATTTTTCAAAATAACGTTTTTCAACTGCTCTCTGCTCTGTGCCTTCTGACTCTGGCAGATCGAGGCTGGGTGACTTGGGACAGTCATTTAACTTTTCTGAGCTTTCTTCACCTACCGAACGCTGACATGATACCCCCAACCAGGTTTGCGGACAAGATTGAGTAAGCGTGTGGGATGGTAGCTGAGCTCAAGCCCTGGATTGAGACGGATCAGAGCTCAAATCTTGAGTTTACACTTTATCAGCTGGATGCCCTTCAGCAAGTTAACCTGGGGGCCTAAGATCCTCTCAACAAAATAGAAGATGGGTAAGCACTCTTACAAGGCTAAGCAATTAAATGAGATCATAGACGGGGCACTCCTTGCACCATGCCTGTTAGCTGCTAATACCGGAAACAGTGAAGAAGTTGGTCTGGAGTGGGTGTTTGTAGTGAGCTAAGGAATTTTCACATGGAAGAATGAAATCAACTTCTTGTCTTCACACATCCCCAGCCACCACCCTCCTTTAGTCTCTAGTGTTCCGAAATGCTCAGGAAACAGACATTTAAAAGCTGCTACTATTGACAGAGATCAGATCTGTGGTTGCCTGAGTTCAAGGATTGAACTCACAGAGGGACTGACTGCAAAGGCCGGCAAGAAAATGTGGAAATGTCTACTTACATGAGTCTTACTCATGGAAATACTCTGTAGCTTGATGGTGGTGGTGGTTACATAATGGCATTCTTTCCCTACACTCACCAAACAGTAGATTTAAAACGAGTGCATGTTGTATATATTACACTTTGAGAAAGCTGATTTTAATGATCATATCCCAGGCACACTGGAACAGGGCCTGGCAAGATTTTTTCAGTGTAGGGCCAGATAGTAAATATTTTAGGCTTTGCAGGTTATGGGCTCTGATACAACTACTCGGCTCTGCTGTTGTTATGCAGAAGCAGTCATCGACAATAGATAATACATAAATGAATGGGTCGGCGTAGCTGGGTTTCAATACAATTTTATTTATGGAAATTTGGTTTTACATATTTTTCATATATCATGAAATATTCTTCTTCTTTTGCTTTTTTCTAATTCACTTAAAAATGTAAAACATTCTTAGCTCCTGGCCTTCTAAAAACAGCCAGCAGGCTAGATTTGGTCTGGGGGCCACTGTGCTAGCCAAGCCCTGCTCTAGAGTTCAAGAGAGCCTCTCCATCAGGCAGCATTCTGAAATCTGCTTAAGGGGCTTCTCCGTGCAAAGGCCGTGTCTAAGAGGGCTGGGAATCCAGCTCCTGGGAGTCCTGCGGGGGTCCTTGCCAGAATCTACTCCCTCTGTGGCCAGGCTAAGCCGCTGCTTCTTGCTTTCAATTTCTCCATCTGTCCTGGGAGGACGACCACCATCTCCCAGAGCCCAGCAAAACTCATTCAGCTTGCTATTTGGGAGAAAATGCTCTGTCCAAGTGCGGAAACCGATCAGGGCTGAGGTGATGTGTCTGACCTGTCTCAATCATCTGGGGGAAAGGTTTGATTTTTCAGGTTGTCATTCCCAAAACTGCTTGTCTTTCCAGGTGATGTTCTTATTTCTGAATGTGGTCTGACCTTCACATTCCCTGAAGAGGAGGATTATTTTTTCAAAGACCTGACAGCAGAACCGTACTCTCAGAAAGCTGGCTCCTTCCCCGCCAAGCTGCCATCCCCAGCACCAACCATCCCTTAGGGGAGGGCGGCTTCCCCTCCGAATGTTTGCCTGGGCTGGGCCAGGGCTACTCCAAGCTCCTCTGACAGCAAAGGAAGCTTTACATATCCAAATCAGCTCCAACTGAGAGTTCTTATTCGGTTTCTGACAGCGGTGGGTGCTTAAGGAACCCACTTGGGGTGGTCAAGACTGCCAAGATGCCCACAAAAGTCAAGATAATTCCCTAGTTCAAAAGCCTCAAGGCTTAAAAAATTTTTTTTTAATATTTCATATATTTAATCTTTCATTGAAGAAGATGGATTACCCAGGCTGGGTGTTTATTATTCTATCTGTTGGAAGCATTCAAAATCAATTGTTTGCATTAGGGGTTGCAAACTTTTTCTGTAAAGGGCCAAACAGTAAATATTCTAGGTGTTTCAGGCAATACTGTCTCTGTTGTAGCTCCTCAACTCTGTTGCTGTGGTATAAAAACAGCCATAGACGAACGAATGAATGAGAATGGCTGTGTTCCAAGAAAACTTTGTTTAGGATGCGAAGCGGCAAAGCCAGATTTGGCCCACAGGCTGCTGAGCCCCATCCCAAGTGGTAGTATCTCTAAGAGGGACTAGGTGGGAAGAGGTAATAAAACTTAAATCAACAAACACTATTTGGAATATCTGCAAATAATCTTGTAATTATCACTACAGATCGGGGAGAAAAACCCACCTAACCCACACGTTGTGCTAGGAGTGAGAACAGAAAACGCAAGTTGACTAGATGCCTCTTGACCACACTGAGTTTGCCATCTGACAGAGGAAGAAAGACAGGTCAGCGATGAGCAGCACTGGAGACAGAAAGAACCAGTGGGGCGTAGAGGACCAAGAGAGACCTTCTTTTTTTTAAGATTTTTATTTATTCATTTGAGACACAGAGATACAGAGAGAGAGAGAGCATGAGCAGTGGGAGAGGCAGAGGGAGAGGGAGAAGCAGACTCCCCGCCGAGCCAGGAGCCCGATGTGGGACTCGATCCCAGGACCCTGGGATCATGACCTGAGCTGAAGGCAGACGCTTAACCATCTGAGCCACCCAGGCGCCCCCCAAGAGAGACCTTCTAACTTGAGGGATCACTACAGCCTTCACAGAGAAGGAGCCCCCCAGCTGGACTTGTAAGATGGGTATGGTTCAGGTGGGCGAGAACCAGGGGGAGAAACACAGCACGCAAAGGCACAGGGTAAGGATGTGTGAAGTGTGTTCGCAGGATAGACAGTGGGCAAGTTGGAGCAAAGTTGGAAGGGTGTTTATGGAGTATGACAGACAACTTGGAAGCATCAGTTTTCACAGCGTGAGCTCTTTTTTTGTAGAGTCAGGGGGAGAGATGAAGGTTTCTGAACTTCTACAACAATATTCCCTACAAAGCAGGTAACTCAAAGAATCCACCTCCTTTACAAAGACAATGTGGCTGGCTGCATCTTACATGTTTTGAACATCATGTTCTTAATGGGTCACATTTATTAAGCCATTATTAGGTGCCCAACAGTAACATACTAAGTGCTTTACTTTTATGTGCCATGTAACACTTACCAAACAATCACTGAGGTGGCTATTTTTATCCCCATTTTACAGATTAGAAACTGTGATTACATTTCTCATCTTTTTATCTCCCTACTAATTATTTTTTTCAAGAGCAACAGATTCATAATTAAAGATTTAGAAATTTAAATTCTGTTCAAATTTCATCCAATATGAGTTCACTAATTTAGCATAAAATTGTGATTTTCATCAATCCCATATCTATCCATCTACATCCATAATTCTTTTCATGTTGGTTTTGTCTACATGTTAGGTGGGACTTGCTGTAACGCACATAAACCATGTATTTATCTCAAATGACTTTTGCTCAAATGTAATAGTGGAATAAAATTTCAAATACCTAAAAACGCTTATAAATAAAGACCTAGAGGAGAACAAACTATTAATAACAGTTGCATTCAGGTTATGTGATTCCAGGTAATGTTTCCTTTTCTATTCTTCTCTAAATTACTTAAAATTGGGTTATATTATGGTTATGCTCTTAAAATATAATCATGTAAAAATGTTCTCCAAAAAAAAATTATGAAACAACACATTGGGATCTAGTCTAATATGCAATTAATAAAAGAATTTCCTAATGCAAAAGGGGACTGTGTTCTGTGAAGTTTCCATGATTCTTGCTTACATGTACTTAAAGCTATTAAGTTTCATTAATTCATTGGGCTCTAATATCAGGCTAGCTGGTGTGGGTGTATCTTTGGCTCCTCTAAATTCAATCAATTTAAGAGAAACAGGAGTAGGGGTTTGGTGGATTAGCCACAACAGGCCATTAATCTCCCCATCCTCAATTGTAATCCAGCCTCTATCAACGTGATTGGGGGAAAAGAATCCTGCAAAAAACCCAAACACTCAGAAAAGCTCCCAAGCCGGCTCCCTCGAGACAAACATGCTTAGGTCACAATTTGTTTGTCTTTACTTAACATCAATACAGCATTTGTCATCTGTCCTATTTCTTGTTGGTTTTTCTTTTATGCCTTTTGCTGAAAGTCTCAGATCAGATATATTTGAAAGGGAACCATGTTGCAATCCCAGGAATAGCTCAGCATTTAACTATCATTTAAAAAATCATTCTCTCAAGTGGCTATAAAACATAAATCAAAACTATCATTTCATGTTGCAAATTTGTTGAAGAAACATGGTTAAGGTTACCATGTGCATAAATTAGTGGTGGGGGAAGCTGGCGAGACTGAATGATGAGAAGAAAATAGAGTAACCATATTCCAGTAAAAAATGAGCAACACTGATGTTGCATGTTTTAGAACATGCAAATATTTTATCTTCTATCATAAATGGATTAGATCCTAATACCTCATTTCTTTATTGTTCTGGCCAATGAGACATTTACTCATGCATCAAGCAGGAAAAACCATGAGCAAGTTGCTGACTCAGGGTTTTGTTTATGCCACCAATCTCAAGGCCAAATATTTACTGGATTCCATGAGATCATATACCTATAATACAGGGCTTGATAAAACCAAATCCTAGTTGTAAAATGAAAATAATGTGGCATTAAATATACATATTTTTAATTATTAAAAAAATGTGGGCTAGACAGGGTAAATTGCCTCTGAAGATCATTTTATGAAAAAGACATGATTGTCTTCTTTCTTATTACCTTTAAAATATTCCCCAAACATCCTAGCTTTCCCTGGTGAATCAGGTTCAACCAACCTCAACTGATTATATGTTATGTGCAGGCATTGTGCTAAACACTTTCACATGATTTGGCTCATTTAATCCCCATGTTTTACATGATATTGCCAAATTCCTTCCTAATTTTGTCCAACATCTTTTGTTCTTTTAGCTTCAGCCATAACAATACAGAACCATTTATCAAGTACATTCTATGTGCTAAGCACTATGCTGTGTTTTAAAATTTCAGTCTCTCTTAACTCCAAAGACAGATGTTATTACTTCCAGTCTATGAAAGAGGATACTAAGGATTAGAGATTTTAAGTAACTTCCCAAGGTCACAAAACACGAGGCGAAATTCTAAGAATCCAATATATAGACCACATGGTTTTCAGTATTTGCTTTGATGAAGCAGCCAATGATGACCACCTGACTCTTTCCAAGGGTCTTACCAGAGAACTACAAGGTCATGTTTCCACAAGTACAGTTTGGGTTATTCTCTCATCCCACACCTTACCTGATACTTGTCTATCTCGGAAGTCACCTGTTACTCCCCTGCCCACTCACAGTCATGAAAGGTCTTCCTGCAATTTAATTTTGCTCTCTCAACATTACCAAAACTGGAAAAGTTCAGCATCACAGCAAACTTGAATAACTTTCTGTAAAAGTTTCTTAACATGATAAAATTTCCAAGTTCGAAAGGGACCTAGAAATTACCTAGTCCAATATCCCTGTTTAAAAGGAAAAAACTGGGGCCCAGGCCAGTAAAACAATTTCCCCCAGACCACAGAGCTGGTAGCAGCAAAGCTAACACTAACATTAATGTTTTCTAACTTCCATCCCATTAATCTTTTCTGCCATCCACCTTGATTGACTCTTCCCTATAATTTACAGAAACGTGTTCTTAGAACAATATTTAAGAAGTCTCAAAATTCTGGATTTAGGAAAGCGATTTGCTTGTTCTTAACCATGGTTTCCTGTCTCTGATCTGACTTATTAAGCAAAGTAACATTTTGAAATACCAAGGCTATTTGGTTTTTGTTTAGCAGTTTGTGGGGTGGGCCACTGTTGAAAGGATCTTTGAAAGTTTAATCACTATTCTACATACTTGTCTACTTCCTCAAGGAATTCAGGTGTACTTCTGGAATCTTATAAACAGGCTGTGCATTACTTAAGGATGTATTATGGCAAAACCATAAAAAACTTTATCCTGTGTTACCCAGTTATGACAATACTGGGATAATTTTAAAGAAATAGTTCAATAGAAATAAATAATCTATACCTCTTTGACATCAGCCATAAAAATTTCCTTCTAGATATGTCTCCTGAGGCAAGGGAAACAAAAGCAAAAATAAACTATTGGGACTTCATCAAAACCAAACGCTTCTACACAGCAAAAGAAATAATCAACAAACTAAAAGGCAACCTACGGAATGGGAGAAGATATTTGCAAATGACATACCTGATTGGTATCCAAAATATATAAAGAACTTATAAAACTCAACACCCAAAAAACAAATAATCCAATTAAAAAATGGGCAGAAGACATGAATTCACATTATCCCGAAGAAGACATACAAACAGCCAACAGACATACGAAAAGACGCTCAACATCACTAATCATCAGGGAAATACAAATCAAAACCACAGTAAGATATCACCTTACACCAATCAAAATGTCTAAAATAAAAAACACAAGAAACAACAAGTGTTGGTGAGGATGTGGAGAAAACAGAACCCCTCTTACACCGTTGGTGGGACTGCAAACTCGTGCAGCCACTCTGGAAAACAGTATGAAGGTTCCTCAAAAAGTTAAAAATGGAACTGCCCTATGACCCAGCAATTGCAGTACTATTACCCAAGAATACAAGAATACTAATCCAAAGGGATACATGCCCCCTGATGTTTATAGCAGCATGGTCTACCAACAGCCAAATTATGGAAACAGCCCAAATGTCCATTGACTGATGAATGAAAAAGAAGATGTGATATATATATATATATATATATATACACACACACACACACACACACACACACTCAGCCACCAAAAAGAATGAAATCTTGCCATTTGCAACAACATGGATAGAGCTAAAGAGTATTATACTAAGAGAAATAAGTCAGTTAGAGAAAGACAAATACCATATGATCTCACTCATATGTGGAATCTAAGAAACAAATGAGCAAAGGGGAAAAAAGTGAGAGAGAGATAGGCAAACAGACTCTTCACTACAGAGAACAAACTGATGGTTACCAGAGGGGAGGTAGGGGGGTGTGGGGGGGGTATGGGTGGAACAGGTGATGGGGATTAAGAAGTACACTTATTGTGATGAGCACCAGGTGATGTATGGAAGTGTTGAATCACTATATAATACACCTGAAACTAATATAACAGTGTATGCTAACTAACTGGCATTTAAATAAGAACTTAAAAAAAAGAACATTGGGGAGGGATGTGCTATGGTGAGCCCTGTGAATTGTGTAAGACTGATGAATCACAGACCTGTACCCCTGAAACAAATAATACATTGTATGTTAATAAAAAAAAAAAAGAAATATCTACAGACAAAAAAACATATGCCAAAAAATGGCAAAAACTAGAAACACAGATCTCAAAAACAGGGAAAAAGATAAATATAAATGAGGGTATTTTCGATGAATAAATTATATGGAACTATTACAAAGAAAGTCATGAGCATTAAGGTGGCAGATGCCAACTAATTGTTCATCACACCATTTTCCCTCTGCAACTCAATACAAGGCTAGCCTACAATTCCCAAGCTCTTTTGCAATAAGAACTGGCCATGTGACTGACCATAAGTGATGTGCACAGATTTCCTGCCTGGTCTATAAAAGCTCTCCCATGATCCTTCTCCATATGCTTTTTCCCCATCTGCTGATATTGATGCCGAGAACAACACTGGAAGAGAGCAGAGCCTCCATCAGCCTTGAGACTTCCAAGTCACTACAGAGACAAGATTCCTTCCCTTTTATCCCTCCCCCTCACCACGCCCTTATATACCTTACACACACACACACACAGGCGCGCGTGCACAAACGCCTTGACACCAATGAGCAATTAATGTGAGCAGGAAGTAAGCTTCTACTGTGTTATGTCACCACGCTTTCGCTGTTTATCCGTCAAAGTCCAGAATTTCTTGAGCTGACATAACTAGGAAGCAACAGGGAAAATACTTAAGATTCAATGTAAAGTTAAAAAAAAAACCAAACAAAGAACAAAGATTTAAGGTTGAAAACGTTGCAACCCCAAACTTTGGTAAATAAGCATCTAGTCTATAAGGAATCAATCTGTTTTCCTCAATTTCCTTTGATACTGTGATTTAGCATTAAAATGAACTCAGTGACTTCCAGCCTCACTCCTGTGTGTGGCGCCGAGAACACCCGCATATCAAGTCCCCTGACTTGCAAGGAGCGCTGACCAAGGAGGAACATTTCACTGGAACATACCTCCAGCCTGAACAGCAAATGCATAAATACAATTCTTCATTAATTTGTTCAACACCTCTTACCCTGAGGTGGGGCACATTACAAGACTTCACCTGACTCAGTCAAGCGGCAATCTCAGCAGTTCCAAGAGCAGGAGAGGGAAAAAAAAGGGGGAGGGAGGTGTACACCAACTCATGCACTTAAAATGCATAGGAGTCTCATTTAGCCGCAACACAGCACTTCAAAGACACAAGCTGAAAGGCGGAAAAGAACTTCTTCACCACAGTGGAGAAACAGGGATGGAGCTTGTTACAGACACAAAACATAATGACTTCCCTCCTTTGTATTTTATTCTGCAGGGGTCTGAGCCGCCGGGACTTAGAGCCGGTAACATCACGGTGATTCTAAAGAGTCAGCCATCCAGTGACACTCCTATTCACACCCGGGCCATACAAGAGAAATGTATTACTCACAGACGCCCCACTTTCTAACTGTTGGTATAATCGCCATATATCTATAGAGAAGTTAAACGTAAGGGCCTTTTTTTTTTTTTTTTTGCAAGCTTCCCTGATTTCCTTCTGTAATTAAAGTAACAAGCAAACTAACAACAACAAACCATCCAACTGAGCATTTCCCTACAGCTGTGGAGATCACCTAGAAGATTATAGGCAGAATGCACAGCCAGGAATAGCAAATTAATAATGTTCCTTTAATTTCTAGGCCCCAGAGTCTCCCCGCCGGTAAGAAGTAGTGGGCAACCCCAGAGTTCTGTTACCAAAGGCCAGAGGGAGAAGTCAGTTCTCTGACACAAGACTGAAAACACCTTAAGAACCAGAGTCCAGGGAGCCTGGGCTCAGTCGGTTAAGCAGCTGCCTTCAGCTCAGGTCATGATCCCAGGATCGAGTCCCACATTGGGCTCCCTGCTCAGCGGGGAGTCTGCTTCTCCCTCTCCCCCTCCTCCCCCTTTTTGTGCATGCTCTCTCTCTCTCAAATAAATAAAAATCTTTAAAAAAAAAAAAAAAAAAGACCCAGAGTCCAGACTGAAGAGTGGGTGGGCTTTTTTCCTAAAGCACTCTAGTGCAATGCTATTGGGCAGTGAACTTTCTCAAGTGCCGGCTTCTCCCGAACTAGAATCCAACAAGAAAATGCCCTATCCTAAGCAATGTCCTTTAACAGGAATGAGAGGACACAGAGAAAGGGACAACAACACATCCACTGATCCTTAGCCCTCCTGGGGCAGGTCTAACAGCATGGAATCACCGAACACAAAGGAGCCAAAATACATTTTAAACAACTACAAGTGCCCCAACTAACAGTGGGTTTGTCAAATGCAGATAGGAGTGGAGTCTGAGAAGGAAACAGAAAGCTATGGAACATATTGCTCCCCGGGAAGGTTCCCGTCCTCTCTGACTCTCTGCCTGATCAAAGAACCTCATGCTGTAGAAGGGGACGGGAAAGGGCAGCTAGCAGAGATCTTCTCTATCTCTCCTCCCTCCTGGCCTCAGATCTTGTCTCCCATTCTCCCATGAAAGCAAGAAAGCCATTCTAAATCAGTCTTTGTTATTCATTTATGTGCTAATTCAGTCATTCCTTATTGAGCGTCTACTAAATGCAAAGTACTGGGTAGAGCAATGGGGAAAAAAAAAAAACCCACCGCATTTATGTATCACCTACTATACATGCTACAAGGGCAAAGATCATGGCTGCGTTGCTTGGCACATCGCCTGGTCCA
The DNA here is from genome assembly GCF_002201575.2 of Neomonachus schauinslandi. Taxonomy (NCBI): domain Eukaryota; kingdom Metazoa; phylum Chordata; class Mammalia; order Carnivora; family Phocidae; genus Neomonachus; species Neomonachus schauinslandi. The sequence goes on along the minus strand of NC_058417.1, from coordinate 33,249,162 downwards.
GAGCCTCCCTCAGAGGCGGCATTCATTAGCATTTGATGAACGAACGAACTGACACATTAAACAGTAGGGGTGGGGGGCAGAGCCCTTCCATAGATATGTCACTTTAGTTGTTCAAGAATCCCATGAGGTATTTATTATTATTCCAACCTCACAGAGGAAGAATGGCCCATCTCACTCAGTAAGTGCTGCCATCAACATGGTCCTCCTTGAGGGTGAGAGGTAGCCGTGTGTGGTAGGAAGAGGGGGCAGTGAGCGGAAGGGGAATATGTTGACTCATATCCTTCAGTAAATGTGTTTATTCCAATTCTGGCATTGCTGCCAAATGTGTTGTGAAACCAGCAGGACTTGGCTCTGGAAAATTCACCTGAAAGTCACAGGCTTCATTTCCTACCTCCAGGCCCTTCAGCCATGGGGCATGAAGTATTGGACCAAGTTAAAGATTAATTCTGCGTTTTCTGTGACAAAAGGTCACACCTCTCCCAGATGAGGAGGAAAAGGCATTTGTAGGCTGTCTCCTTCACAGCCGCTGACAATCGCTCTGCTGCCATCCTGATGGTACCTTAATGCAAATGTAATCAAACCCAAACACTGGCTACCCCATTACCAGACCAAACTTGCTAACAAACAGCGATTATGGCTTTGTTATAAAGGCAATCCCGGACCATTTCTTACCACTCACAGCTCTCCACCCCGGCCCCTGCGTGATGGAAACCCTCTAAAGTTTTGTTTAGGGTTACAGAAGACAAAAATTGCAAAAAAGTTATAGGAAAGACTCAATTATCAAAGAGAAGATAATTGGCATACTGCCAACTCCAGGCTCAGCCGGTGGGGTTCTGGCTTTTTCCTGGGGTCCAAATACATGGGGACAAACTAAGTAAGAAGATAAATTCTGTAATGTGTATCGGGGTTATTTCAAAAGTTCTGGGAAGCCACAGCACTAGAGGGGACACTGGAAAATCACCAGTGATCTGGGCCAAATGCAGCATAGCTGGACCCGAGCCCAAAGCTTTAACCCGGACTCATCGGCTCCCAATGAAGAGAAAGACGTAAGCCAGAGCTACTTCTTGGGCCTTTAAAGGATGCTTTCCCTGCACAGGGAGGCGCAAGGGTGGTTTCTACTGACAATTTTTATACGCAAGGTGTTACTGTTATTGGAATCCTATCTCCCCAACCTCCTCGATCTCAACCTCATCCATCGCACCCCACTCTCTAGTGGTTGCCATACTGCCCTCTTGACAGCACCCTGAATTCATCGTGTGTCTCATCTCATGGCTCTGCCTTTGCAAATGCGCTTTCCTGTGGTCGCCCTTCCCCCATCACACTCCTCCTGGTCCATCAGCAAAAATCCTCCATCTTTCAAAGACTCAGCCCAAGCATCCTATAACACTACTTTCCTCCCTCCCTCCCACCTCCAGAATGAGTCAGACGTCCCTTCTCAATACTTAGCAGATTCTGCTGTCGCTACTAATATTTTTTAAATTGGTCTCTTACTAGATTGTGAATTGCTGGAGGGAAAGGTCCGGGTCTGACTCATTCCTGTTGGATCCCCAGTACCTTACATATAGTGCCCCCTCCATAAATGCTAAATGATTAAGTGGACAAGGGAAGACATTTCATTTTAGGTCTCTATACTTGATCTACAGTAACTGGACCTTCGAGAGGGTAAAATGGGTATATAATTTAGTGGGCCATGAGTATACTCTCCCAAGCGAGCACGGAGTCGATTGGAAAGACGAGTACAGGGCAGAATAAGGCAGAACTGCTGCAAAATGCTTTGCAATGCTTCAAGCATCTGTTTGTCGACTAGTGCATCTATTGGGGGCGCACAATCCACACGGCACAAAAGCGGGCACGGATCAGTTCACTTCCCTTAGCCTTCGTCTAACGTTAAAGACGGTACTAATAATGTTATTGTTATTCAAGTATAAAATTGCAGACATTTGCATTTGCTTCACATGAAAATACCAAATCTCAAAGATGAGGGTAAATTAGGTCCATAACAGATAGGACAACTGCCTTCCTTTTTTTTTTTAAGGTCTGTCACTCAGAATGTCCCATAATGGCCTAATTGATCTATTAGACCAGTATTTTTTTTTTAATTTTTTTAAAAGATTTTATTTATTTATTTGAGAGAGAGAGAATGAGAGACAGAGAGCATGAGAGGGAGGAGGGTCAGAGGGAGAAGCAGACTCCCTGCCGAGCAGGGAGCCCGATGCGGAACTCGATCCAGGGACTCCAGGATCATGACCTGAGCCGAAGGCAGTCACTTAACCAACTGAGCCACCCAGGCGCCCTAGACCAGTATTTTTAAAATGGGTTTTGTGAGCAAGAATAAAGGCTGACAAGACAAGGAATTGGGTTTCTAAGTTATTGCTTATTGCAATCAAAGTTTAAAAAGAATTGCACATAAACCTTTTTTTTTTATAATGTCATTTTTCCTTACCTCCACCTTAGCTCCTCATAACTAAAAGAAAAAGCCTAAACTTCTTGTCTTGGCTAACAAGCCCCTGCTCACTGGCCCCAGGTTATTCTTCCACTCTTGTCTCCAGTCATTATTTATTCCAGCCTACCCACTCCACATGCCCAGTTCACCACACTTCCGATCCTTGTTTCTTTTCATTCCTTCTTGTCTATCAACCTACTATTCTTGCCTCGTGCTATGTCCTTTTTTTTTCCTGTTGTTTTGAAATCTGATATTCTTCCAACCTCATTCAAATGTTTCCTCCTCTATGAATCCTATACCTTCCCCACTTTTTTTTTCAGATTTTATTTTTTTGTCAGAGAAAGAGAGCATGCATGCATACAAGCAGGGGGAGTGGCAGGCAGAGGGAAGAGCAGACTCCCCGCTCAGCAAGGAGCCTGATGTGGGACTCTATCCCAGGGCCCCGGGATCATGACCTGAGCCGAAGGCAGAGACTTCACCGACTGAGCCACCCAGATCCCCCTCCCTTCCCCACTTGTATCCACCAACAGGCTTCTTCACACTCCCATAGCACTTTGTGCACACCTCTATCCCCCGAAATGTTCCATCTTGGAAATACCAAGAATCAGGTGTTTTTCATTTTTGTGATTTCTATGCCTGACACATAGTTCGCCGGCAACGCTGTTTTGTTGAACACTGAAGAAATGACTGAATGATTCAGTAGAATTTACAAGAACAGGTCCAAAGTGTCAATAACAAGGATAGTTACTGATGACAATGATGAGAATGATTTTATGGGGTTAGCTCTCATTCACTGAGAGACTACTACATGTCAAGCGCCATGGCAGGATCTTACGTATATTTTCTCCAACCCTCATTTTACAGATTTTGCAGAGCCTCAGAGAAGTTAAAGAACTTCTCTAAGACCACACAAAGGGAAAAATACCAAAGGGAGGAATATTATGTATAGGCCTATCTTGGTTCCAAAGCCCATGCTTACTCTCATATGATATGGGTAATGTGGCCCATGGTAAATGTATTCCAGACACCATGTTAGCATTTTACAAATATTGTTCTGCTCCTTACAATTACCCTGTAGGATCAACACCCTTGGGAAGTAAGTATCATCTCCATTTTACAGATGAGAAAGCTGAGTGTCCCCAAAACTCAACCATCTACAATCCCAAATAGCCTACAAACTATGCAAAGGACAGCAGTAGCTTGAAACTTGCAACACAAATTTAAAACCCAAAGAAATGTTAGGATTTCAAAAAATTTTAACAAAGTTCAGTCCACTGAATGCAGGCAAAGATCCATAATAAAAAATAATAATAATAATCACCAAGAAATTAAATATCTGAAGACACTCCATATTTTCTCAATTCAACAGCTCCCAATATGGGCTCATCCCAACTTTCCAGTATCCTAAAGTGAACCTTTTATTCCAATTGGGACTGTCTTCCTTGTATATCACTCATTCCTATTCCTCTCCTTTGGATGATGTAGTCCCTCCATCTCTTCTTTCCAAGCCTCCAACATCTATCCAATATCCTCCTTTTCCTTCATGTCTGGACTTCTCTCTTCTGCAGCATATATATCCTTTATGAAATAATAAGACATTATTCTTATTATTTCATATTACTATACCTTTTGTGCAGTACAACTTTGCTGTCATGTCTTAACAATTAAGCATTCATTATTCATATTATTTTACATCACTCTATATTATGTGTATGTATCTCAACTTTGCTTTCATAACTATTCCATAGTATAGTAAAGACACAGATGCTTTACGTTTGTGCAACACAAAGAACATTCAGGATCACCCTCTGTTGTTCCCTCAACAATCCTCTGGACCAGGCAGAGAAGTTATCATTTTCATTTTACAGAGGAGAAAACTGAGACTCTAAGTGGCTAAAAGAATCACCCAAAGAGGTAATTAAGGAAGAGTATGACTGCAGGGTGGTTCTTCTAACTTCCATACTCTTTCTACGAAGGCTCACCGCCATACTTATTTATGGTGCCTGGATCTCTTCCTGACCTAAACCCCAGGCCCAAAGATGGAATGCTTAATCAAGGTGAAAGGTTGAGGTGTTAGGTACTGATGGCCTAGGATGGCAATCCAACCCCCTTTCCTCCCCACACAAGAAAATGATTCTCCACCTTGACATCTCTCTTTCCCCCAGGGGTTTTATATTACTCAGAAAGACTCTTGTCTCACGGACAAGAAAGTCCCATCTCTGATGATGGGATCTGTCAGTGACTGGGCTATATGACATCACACAGCATTGGATTTAAAGAAACCTATGAGATCATCAGATAAGTGGTCTTTGTGGGGGTGGGGGCTCTTTTTGTATTTAATGGAATGTTCTCTTTTAAGTCATATTGACAGCATATGTAGTTTGCCATCTTGGAAGCACTTTAAAGCTGGGTTTATACAGAGTTGTAATTTACAACAGAAAGAGGAAAATTGTGTTGCTCCCCTGGGTAATAAGTACTATCATGTTCCCAGGTGATTTATTAAACTTTCCAAGCCTCAGCTCAGTACTGGGCTCACAGAGATAAAGTGGGTTTTACTCATAATAGGCACCAAAGCCCAATGCTACCAGTTTCATTTATATGAGAAAGAAAATTAAGAGACAGTTCAAAGTTGTTAAGCCAAGGCCTCCTTGAAAGTAGAAGGAAAACGCTCAATGTCATAAAACGCGTTTGCTCATGATTTTCTTTTTGCTTTTAAACAAGTTGAAAGTGAGGAAGGTAAAGGCTCTGTTCTGTCACAGCCTCACAAATCTGTGCAGTGCCTGATTTGTAGGAAAAAAAATTATGTTATTGCAAGCTTTCTAGGCCTCAGATATTGTGCCAAGTGAAAAATCAATGAACGCATTATCTCATTTAATCCATGTAACAGAGGTGTGGGGTATGTACTATTATCCCCTCTCTACCTGTAAAGACACTGAAGTGAAACCATTTTAATTTTCCAATTAGGAAAAGAATGTATGAAATATTCCTTGCTTACAGGGATTGATGATCACAAGGTGCTGGCGGCCAACCTGGGTAATGGTCTCAACTGTTTGCCTGACAGTCATATACAACTCAAATGCTACCTTATGTCTAGTACTGAACTGCAATCACCCCAAACTTCCACTTCCAAAAGAAGACTCGCATCCATTTAACGTCACTCATTCTTTCAATCCAGAGACATCCCAATAAAAAGTACTTAATAAAAACATTTAAAAGAAATCCTGAACCAAAAAAGAAGTGCTATACTGAATTCTGATGCAGTTAGACCTGGATGTGAATCCTGCATGCTGAACCACTGTGGGCTTCGGCTGCCTCATCTATAAAATTACCCTACAGACTCTAAGAAGAGAGGAGTTAAAATATGTGCAATGTTATGTAATATATATGAAAGCACCACATCATTTTCATTGCTATTGCTGTTATTATTATGAATAACCTGACAAAGAAGTAAAGTTACATAGAGGCAAGTAGGATGTGTTGTGGAAATGAAATCAGACAGCTGTCTTTGGGCCAGGAAATTCTGTCCTGGTGCTGCTAAGCATTCATTCTCGCTGATCTGAGCTGCTTTTGTAAGAATGGAATGGTGCTCTAACACTGGAAAAAATCATCCTGGTTCTCCTTCTCTCTCTCTCTCTTTCCTTCTCTCTCTCTCCTTCTCTCCTCTTCACAGATCTTGGCTGCCTTACACTTTTGGCAAAATGACATCTGAGTCTGATGTGGACAGAACTCCCAGATCATGGCATTCCCTCTTAAGCCCAGCTGTGCTGGCCTAAGTAGCCAAAATGGATATGATCTTGCAAATGGAAGATACACACGCTGCATCCCCAGCAGTTGGCTAAGTCTGGTCAAGCAGACCCCCAGTCCCCTTCGCTGACAGCTTCATCACGACCAAATGATTAGTGCCGCGCCATCAAACATACCAAGCCCAGGGCTCTGTATTTTAAGAAACATATCCACACAGACCCAGGGAGAAAACGCTTTGGGTACACTCAATTTGCAGAATGGGGAGGGGTAAGGGTGGGAATCTTTGTTTAACAAAACACTAAGCTACAAAGCACCACAGTGTTTCCGAAAGCCAATGTTACCGAGTGAAATTCAGTCCCTAGAGGCCAGATCTACCACCAAAATTTTCCTTCTGCAAAATGTTTACACTGCAGACTTTTGCTGACCTTTTCTAGTAATGAAGCCAAGCCCACCAATGCATCAATCACTGAGGCCTGGTAACTCAGGAAGAATTAGTACCCATTTACTGGGTAGGGTAATTCATCCCAAGATGGAAGAGAGGTGCTTTGTTTTTTAATTTTTTTTAATTTAAGATTTAGTAGGTTCTATGATCACAGGGTTATGTTCCTTTTGGTAAAGCTCAGTCGTGAGTAAATTAAAACTGCAAATCATGGAAACAGAAATGAAAGACCCACTAAACTCTCCCTGAGCCACAATTATTCAACCTTAGTGCACTGCATAACTCTACCTCTTAAGGCTGCTAGATGGGAGAAAAAAGTCCCCCAAATTGTGGCAACTGTGAGTAATAATTATATTATTAATCAGAATTAGTACATGGATATCACTCAATGGGTAGTTGTTTTGGGAGGGAGGCCACCTTGGCTGTGGAGAAAGAACAGTCTTTTGAAAATTAAGTTCATGGATGTGTAAATGTAGAGTACCTAATGTTGCAACTCTGCCTAAATGTCTTCATAAAGTGCAAATTAATGCAGAGCCTAACTAGGCATTTGGAATGCTAACCTAGTTTTCTGTGTTTAGCTAATAGCTAGCAATTTTGCTTACACTTTTATCCTCTCATTACATAGCAATGATGATTATTTAGTAAATACATGTGAAAGGCCACATACTCCATAGCACCTCTTCTTGGTTGGAAATAACCCCCTCCTAATACTTGTGTTTATAGAATTTAGTTACTGATACACCAAATCAAGTAGAGCTATGATAAGGAGCCCACTAAGGCCTCTTTTGGAGGCCCAGAACAAACCCATTCTCAGATGGTTCCCCTGTGATGGCCTGGCCAAGTGCAGGGTAGGGGCTGGGGATAAGGGAGTTTGGGGGATCCAGAGCTTCAGTGAATGTTAACCCTTTGTTAATCTTAAATGGACTCAGCTGGCTTGGCTGCTTTGTGAATTACTTATGATGGTGGAGACAGGTAGGGGAAGACTATTTTCTAACCTGTGAAATATTATGGAACTAGAGAGAGTTTGATACAGAGATGTAGAAGAGAAAGATATAAAATGTGCTCTTGTAAGATGCTACCCAGGCCACCCCTGGTCATATGACTGTTATCAACCCTTATAAGTCACCTGGGAATTTTTCCTCTTAGATGCAGGATAGGGTAAAACAGGTCCCACTAGAGGATTTGGGGTGGTCGCAGGGCACTTCTTATTGTCTGCCAAGCATACAACCTATCTCTAAAGTATTACAGAGGCAAAATTCTTTGTTGGGTGGGCAAGCCCCAAACAGAATGATTTTGAATACAAGATTCCCCCATTCCCGGCCTAAAAGGAGAAAGTAAGCACAGACAAGGATTTTTAACATCCAGAGCCAGGTCTGGCTTAGGGGGTGGGGACTAGCTGGGCTGAAGGAAGATGCAAGAAACAGGGCCCTCCACCTGAATCCTGCTCCTATGTGTCTGCTCCCAGGGGAAAGGTTCCTGCTGTCCTCTTCTGGTGACTTTATGGGAAGTTGGCTGAGTCCCCAATTCTGCAGAGGGAATGCAGGCAGAGGGGAGCCCTGCAAATGGGTCCTACCCTAGCCACTTTAATATTAGACAGGTGGGAGGGGAAATGGGGGAGACACCGTCAGTGGGAGGTGGCACTGAACTGAGCTGGGGAATACTGCTGATCCTGGGGCTTTTTCTCATGGCTCCCCTCCACACCACCAACTCCCTGCACCAACAAAGACGCTGCTTGGAAATCAGAATGCCCTCCAACACACAGACACACAGGCGCAGGCAGGCACAAGCCCTACCCCATTCACCTCATCACTCCTGAAGCTACAGACTGGCTCAAGTAGTCTGAGGTCAGTGAGTCTGACCTAGCACGTCCCGGCCGCTGGGAATAGGAGAGCCTACAATCTAGAGTGGTATTTATGGTAGTGTTGTTGCAGGTGAATTTTGCCTTTACTTGATGTGGAGCAGGGCGTGCTAGCATGTTTCAGACCATCATGACCAGTCCTGATGTGCTTGGGGAAGGCATGGAGGACCTCCCCATCCCTGGTCCCTGCTGGTGGCACTCTCTAGTCCCGCATCCTCCCGCAGTCTCTTGAATGTGCCTAGATACCAGGGCAGGGCTCTGCGTCCATTTTGCCAGCCAGGAACCACCGAGTTTGGGAACTTTGAAAGCCAGGGGATGGGGGTGGGGGTTGCCAAGGCTCAGATTTCGGGGCCAGAGTTCTCATCCAGGAAAGCAGTTGAAAATCAACACCCATCAGCCTTTTCTTTCTTATCCCTCACCCCTTCTATGTTTCAGGACTCCATACAGATACTAACCATACCACACACAAACAGACACACAGACACAGTCGCGCGGGCGCGCGCATACAGACACGCGCGCGCACACACACACACACTCACACCCTTGGGCTTAGAAGGTTTTTAATCTGAAGGCAGCAAACCCAAAGAACTGCAAGGGTCTCTGCCACCACCCCCTGCCCCTCCTACCCCGCGAGGCTACTTGACAGTCTACACACAATAGAACCCCATACATTCCAAACAGCACAACGTAACCCAAACCGCCAGTGACTCCAGCGCGCCCCATACCTGATATGCAGACGATGAAATTGGCTTGAAGAAGGAAAAGCACCTCCCAGACTATTTCCATCCTCTGATTCTCATTCCAAGTGCATCACTCGACGGGAAAACGGGGGGGAAGGGGGGAGCCCGACACGGCACACACACATACAAACACGCACACACTTGCGAGCGAGCGCACACTCGCACTCCCACCCGACAGCCGGCCAGGGACAGTCACCCCCAAGATCAATATCGCAGTTTGAATTGTTCCGGCAAATCTCCCCTCGGGCTCGACGGATGTGCGCCCCAGATGTGCTGACACATGTCCGATGCCTCGCTGCCCCGGAGGTCTCCCCGATCGCCGGTCTCCGCTCCTCGCACGAGAGGCGGAAACAGCACTAGCCGCGGTGGCGGCAGCCACCTGAAGCCACCAGCGCCGGGTTCTTCCTGCAAAAACGAGACCCCGATCCGCCTGGCGCCCCAAGAAGACATAGACGATAGCCCCCCGCCGGGCCGCGCCGCACAGTTCCGGGCCCCCGGCGCTCGCAGCTCGCTGGCTAAGCCCAGGTAGTCCGCGACAAGTTGCCCTCGAAGTCCGCCCCCCTCACCGGGGCATGGTCAGAGGCTGGCTGCCGCGCTCCGGGGCCGCTCTCCTCCTGCTTCTGGGGGGGCGGGGGGAGGAGACGACACCGCAGACAGGGGAGACAGAGAAAGAGAGGCAGGAATTATTGCCCGAAACCGCCGGCAGCCTCCGCCGACCCTCCCTGCTCCCCAAGCCCGCGCTCAGCCCGCCGCCTCCGAGCCCGGCTCGGGCGGCGCGTCCAGGGCGCCGAGCGCCGAAGGCGGGGAGCCTGGGACCCGGGCGCGTCGGGGGCCCGCGGGCTCCCCACGTCGTGCGCGCGCTTCCCCTTCCTCTGCTATTTTCCTGGGCTCCTGGGAACCCCCAGTTGCCTCGCTTCCATCGCCCGCAACTAGCGCCGCCGCCGCCGCGATTTTCCGCAATGCAACTGCAGGGGTCGTTATTTCCTCGCCTACCGAGCCCGACGCTGCCCGATTCGGAGGGGAGGAGGAGGGCAGGTGGGGGCGGGAGGAGGAGGAGGAGGAGGGGGCGGCCCGGCCAGGTGAGCGTCCCCCGCCGCCGCCGCCGCCGCCGCCAGCCTCCGCGGCAGCCCAGCCGCCCCGCGCCCGGGGGCGGAGGCAAGAGGCCGGGCTGGGGAGCCGAGGCTTAGCGTGGCCAGAAGGAGGAGGCGAGGACTGGGCGTCGGAGCTGCGGGCCAGCGCGGAGGCTCTTGGGCCCCGGCCGCTAGGTCGCCCTGCAGGATTGGGGAGTTTCTCATCTCCTCGGAAAGATTGGAAAGAACTTCGCGCCAGCCGCTCGGGCGCGGGAGACCCGGGCGGGACTCAGCCGGGGCGCTGTGATGCGCTCTCCCTCTGCTGCGGAATAGTGGACATTTTTTTTTTTTTTTGCATAATTCATTCCCTGCCCTCTCCCTCTCGTCCCTTTCCTGCCCCCCTCCTCCTTCCCCCTTTCCGCTCCAGTGCCAGAACACTACTTACCCCAGAGTTCTCCTCTCTGAACGCACCTAGACCAGGTGCAACTCTCGCCCGCGAGTCCCTCACCTCCCTCCTCCCCGAAGCGGGGGAAAAAACCGTCTTTCCAAGTCCGGGCGCGAGCAGGGGCCGCCGCCAACTGCGCCTCTGCTCAGCTCCGGGCGGATCCGAGACTATTGGAAACCCGGGTACGAGAGCGGGCTTCCCTTCTTTTCGGTCTTTTATTCTGTTTTTCTTTCGGGAAGCTCAAGTGCTTTGGAGGCTTTTGCTGGGCTCCAGAATACTCTCTGCCAGCGACACTCAGCAGCTTCCACCGAAGGAGATTCCCCCACCAAATCCGCGCGCGCGCACACGCCCAGCGCGCGGCTCTCCGAGGCCCCGGGGGAAGGTGGGGGCGGCGTGAGCACCACCCACCGCCGTGGCCCAGGCCGAGGCCCAGGCCGGAGGCCGCGGGTGCGCAGAACGGCTCGCCGCGACCCGGGGAAGGACGAGCACCCGGGCAGCCGCTTGGAATGCAGATGCGGGGGAACAGGCAGGAAACCCTGCGCTCGGGACTGTTCGCCCGAGAAGAGGGCTGGGAGCGAGAGAAGAAAAGACAAATCGTAGCACATTTGCATTGTCTCCGTCGCCGCAGCAGCGTTTTGAAAAAGCCCCAGACCTACCTCTTTGGGAGCGCTGAAGAAGAGGAGGGCAAGGGAGGGGAATCCCTGAAAAGATCTCGGATTTCTCGACGCGCTTGTCCGGATTGCAAACTGTGACGTTTGGAGATTTTGCACAAGCGCGGATGGACACACACAACAAACACAAACACACACGTAACCCGCAGGGGATTTTTTACACTTTTTTTTTTTTTTTTGGTGTTTAGAATCCATTTCTGTGTGAGTCTCGGTCCAATAACCGCAGAAAGGGTGGATAAGGGGAGAGGGAGAAGGAAAGAGGGCACCGTTCATCCGCACACAATTTAGTGAGGCTTCCAGGCTGTGTGGCATCTGGTGGGGCAGGTGCGGAGCCAAAGGAGTAACACTGCGGCGCTCCCAGGATTCTTGAACTGACTCCAAATGCCCAGGAGTCTGGCGGGTCTTTTTGCAGCGTGACGGGGGTGGAGGTGGGAGGGAACGGAGCCGAACAGCCTGAGCATCCTGGGTTGCGCCGGCGTGGGGAGCTGCGTAGTCCTGATGCCTCTGGGGATTGGGAAGAAGAACCACCTGGAAGACTTGCTTTAACAAGGAGGTGTGGCCAAGGACTCCAGGTGGTCTGCACATGAAACAAATTTAGGCCCAGGTGAAGAAAGTCCAAGATTCTTAGGAAGGGAGTTTTCGAGGCTCTCAGCAGGGAAGTATTTGAGACCTCAGAACATTTAAAGAATCTAAGATAGTGAGAATTAGCCCATTTGGGAAATATATGGGGGATGTTTGTCTCCGTGCCTTGAAAGTCGACCGCGCAAAAGGGATTTTTGAAGGGAAAGAAAAGAAAGCAGTTTGCTAAAGATGAAGCAATCCCACCCTAGCCAGGGTTTGTAAACATGGACAGTGACTGACCTTCTGCACTTGGGAGTGGAATTTGCTGCCAGCAGGAGAGCTCTGTCTGGAAGCAGAAGCAGGATGCCTGGATTTTTATACCAAGACCCATTTATTTATTAATGAATTATGCATACATTAAGCGAGCACCTGTATGTGGCAAGCACTGTGGCAAGATGCTGGAGTTTTGTAATTGAAAAATCCATAATCCTTTCTTTCAAAATGCTTACAGACCATATTTTCTTCTGCATTTTGCCTTAAGAGCCAACGCCAGTAAAATAATACTTAATTTTCCCCTCTTCAACTTGTGCACTGACCTTCTGCACTGTCAAGGAATATTTAGTCTCTTCACTGCCACCAAGTCCTTCCGGTAAAAAAAAAAAAATCCGTATGATAGTATTTAAGCAAAAATAGTGGCATGCATCAATTTTTTGCTATATGTCATGCACTGCCAAATACCTTATGTGAATTATCCTAATTATCATTATGTCTGTATGAGAGAAATATTACTTCCATTTTACAGATGATGAAACAGAGCCCCAGACTAGATATTTGCCCTAGGTGTTATAGTTATTAACTGATAGTGTAGAGATGAGAGCCAGGCATTTCAAACTCAGAGGACATTCCACACCATATCCCTTCATGCTCTGCAAAATGAAAAGTATAATCTCGGGAAGGTTATTTTGTATTTAGGTAAGGCCGAAGTCCATTTAGGTAAAGCAGAAGTCCTTAAACAAAGGCAGGGTGGAATGTAATTTTATCTTACGCGGTTTAAAACTTAACTGCTGTCGAATTGAGAGAAAGACAAGATCACTGGGAATTAGGGATAATCAAAGGCATTTCTAATGAAAGAATCTGAAAGCCTGCTAACTGCCAGTTCTGTTCTCTGCACTTGGAAGACAGCACTGAACACAACAGTTCCTCAACATTTAGTTTCAATATTCTCATTTTCTAGAAGAAAAAAAAATTTTCTTGAGTCATTGCTAGGCTTAACCTGTATGGTTTTTAAGAAAAGCTCCATGTTGGGGTGGCTGGGTGGCTCAGTGGTTAAGTGTCTGCCTTCGGCTCAGGTCATGATCCCAGAGTCCTGGGATCGAGTCCCACATCGGGCTCCCTGCTCAGCGGGAAGCCTGCTTCTCCCTCCCTCTCCCATTCCGCCTGCTTGTGTTCCCTCTCTTACTGTCTCTCTGTCAAATAAATGGATAAAATCTTTAAAAAAAGAAAGAAAGAAAGAAAGAAAGAAAGAAAGAAAGAAAGAAAGAAAGAAAGAAAGAAAGAAA